>NW_026652278.1:130224147-130303394 GCF_009828535.3 Hylobates moloch
ACCACACACACACACCATGATACACTACACACCACACACACAGCACAGCACGCATACACACACCCCACACACTACATTGCACACCATCTATCCTTCACACAACACACTGTACATCACACACCATGTACACAAACACATACACACCACACTATATTCCACACACCACACACATCACACACTATACAGTACACACCACACACACTATACACCACACCCGCATACACCACACTATACTCCATATACCATACACACCACACTATACACCACACACACACTCCTACACAGTATCACCATACACCATGCACACACATACACACACACCACACACCACACTATACTTCACACAACGTGCACACACACACACCCCTCAACACACCACACATACCGTACTATATTCTATACACCACATGCACACCACACGTAATATATTCCACACAATGCACATACACCACACACCATGCATACACACACATCACACACATACCACAGTATACACGACACACCACACACAGACCACACTATACACCCCCCACACACACACACCACTCTACACCATACATCACACTGTATACTCCACACACTGTGCACACACACCACACTATATACCCACCACACACACACGCGCCCCATGCAGCCCCTTCTCCTCTCCAGTTGCACTCCCAAGGTCTCTGCCTGGAATGCCCCCCTCGGCCTCTCATTCCTTAGCTATTAAGTGAAGCTGACTGAATTTCCCTTTGGCTTTAGACACAACCACCTCGGGTTGCAGTCACTTGCCTGTCATTATCTGCCCTCACACAACTTGTATAGGGAAGATCTCCGCAGCATGGTTAGGTGTACTGCACAATCACAGCACACCATTTGCCACTGTCCCTGGTCTCTGACACAACATCCGAAATTAACTGCTCTCCTACTACACATGACCACTCACTAATCCTCCCAGGATCTGCAGCACTGTTTCCAGAAAGTACGTTTTCAAGCTGGAAAGGGTTTTTCCATCCTTCTTGACAGTAGTTGTAATAAGACTCCATTATCATATTAGCAGAGAATGGTGATGCTAAGAAGTGACATTTGCACGAAGTTTGATAGTTGAGAGAGATCTCATCCCATTTGGTGTTCACTCATAGAATGTCATTCAGTTCTCAAAAAATGGGACATTAGAATGAGACTCTTTCACCTCCATTTCTACTGATGAGCCCAAAACAATTAATGATATAAAAGTGATTGGGACAGACCTTCCTTATACAGATTTACAGAGATAACCCCCCAATCCCTTCCACAATTTTTGGTATCCGCATTTGGATAAGGATAGGAAAAGAGGGCAGAGAGAAGAGAGAATTTTGGTGAGTTTTGGCAAGACTCTTATCATTGGAGAGAGCTATGCTGCTATAAGTCTTGTCAGTACCCAGAAAACCTCCTTGGGGAGTAGGGTGGTGTGGTCCCCCAGACCAGTAAGGGGACTTCAGGGGACCACATTGAAAAGTGTTTCCTGCAACATGCTGACCAGAGCAAATAACTCATAAGAAAAAGTGGCTGAAATGTGGAAACCCAGAGGATCTACATTGTATTCTGTTTGCTTCATGAGTCTGACAGCCAACAGGGGTTCTAATACAGAGTCTGGCTGGGAAAGGAGCTGGAGGCCAGTTCTGGATCCCTGCTCACGGGGTCTGTGGCCTCAGCAGCTGCGGAGAAGGCAGAGGTTTGATTGCCTCCCACTTGTTGAGAGGCAAATGGTACATCTCTCACCCTTGACCTGTGGTTTTCACGTCACTGAATTGGGATGCAGCCCAAGAAGACAGAACCATCCCTGTTTTAACACCAGAGACCATGATTTGTCTCATCTTAAGGGAAAGAAAATGACCTCTATCTCCTTGCCCCCAAAGGAAAAGGGAGAGGAGGGAAAATGAAGGAAGAGGAGAGGAGAGAAGAGGAAGGAACAGGAGGGGAGGGGAGAGAGGAGGGGAATGGGGAAGGGAAATAGGAGGGGAGAGGGGAGGAGAGAGGAGGGGAGGGGAAGGGAGTGAAGAGAGGAGGGAAGGGAGGGGAGGGGAGAGAGGGGGAGAAGGGGGAGGGGATGGGAGGGGAGGGAAGGGAAGGGGAGAAAGAGGGGGGGGGGAGGGGAGGGGGAGGGGAAGGGGAGGCATTGCAGGTGAGAAGTCATTTGAAGTATCAAAAAGAAACTGATATCCTAGAATAATCCATCTGCTTCCTGTATTATTCTATTTCTGAGAATGAAGAAGAAACACGTCTCACCTCACTAAGAGTCACTGCTCTGTTTATGTTAGAGTCTAAATATGAATATGTGCCTCATCGTACACTGTCATCCCTTTTGCAAATGGCCACATGAGCCTGGACTAAATATGGGATAACTATTTAACATTATGGAAGCTAGAAAACCACCACCAAACTCCGGAAAAGGAGAATATTGACAAAGTAAATGCCTCCTACTTGTGATAAACACAGTAATAAAAAAGCTATTAAAAATTATTGCACTACATTCTACTTTGAGAATCTTGGTTTGATTTCTTTGAAAAGCAGCAGAATTTGTCCCCATTTGAGGAATGAGGATGTGGCAGTTTTTTTATTTTTTTTTTTTTTTTTTTGAAATTGTAAGGTTTCAAGGATTCTAGATAAATCTCTGCCTCTGGAAGGGTCAATCTGAAATAACCAGATTTCAGATTGTGACACCTACAAAATATGGAAATGAACATGTTATCTCCGTGCCAGGCCCACAGCCAGGCCTGCATGCCACTCACTCATCCTGCAAGTAGTTGGAGAGCCCACTATGTACCAGACACCATGCCAAGTGCTGGGCATACAAGAGTGAAAAAGACACACAAGCCACCTGCTCTCCTAGTGCAGTTCCAAGAAATCAGTTTGGAGAAATAGCTGTGAACCTCAAACAGTTGAAATTTCAAAGGAATTGTAACTTAGCATCAAATTAAGTTTTAGGTGTTTTGCTTTTTTTTTTTCTCTAATCTCACATATTGCACATGATAAACAATCATCATATAAAGAGTTCACCAGTAAGGCATCAAAAGGTACATCATAGTCAAAAAATGTCAGCCCTTTTTGCTGCATGGCATTGCTAAGAAAAGGATTACTGTTAAGAATAAATTGACTGGGCATGGTGGCTCACGCCTGTAATCTCAGCACTTTGGGAGACTGGGGCAGGCGGATCATATGAGGCCATGAGTTTGAGACCAGCCATGGCCAACATGGTGAAACCCCGTCTCTACTAAAAATACAAAAATTAGCTGGGCGTGGTGGTGCACATCTGTAATCCCAGCTACTTAGGAGGCTGAGACAGAAGAATCACCGGAACCCGGGTGGTGGAGGTTGCAGTGAACTGAGATTGCATCACTGCACTCCAGCCTGGGCGACACAGCGAGGCTCTGAAGAATAAATGGATATGTAGATGTAGGTTTGGTGCTGTTTTCATACATAGATTCTGCTGTTAATTATATCATTTAGCAATTTTTTTTATGTTCTTTGATTTCCACTTCCCAGGTAACATGGGAGGCTGTAGGAAGGGAAGAGTCAGGGGCAACAAAGAAATGGATTTCTGTCCCACTGACATTTTATTCGCTCAACATTTTGCTCCGTATTTAATAGGTAGATACATTTTAAATGAAAGAAATTAGTCTCTGTTTTCCCCTTAACTTCTCTTCGAAAATGAATGAGATTTTTTGTAAACCTGTCTCTCTAATCTGCAGATTCTGTTTCAGTGGATCAATGAGAAAACATTTTGACAAGTCAAATGTTCATTTTTTAGGGGAAAAATAGCCCTCTCTATCCACGCTGCCAAGACTGTGGCTTATGTGTTCTTAGGCCCTCAAGCTATCAATCCGCATTTCACTGCAGACATTGCCCAGATGTCTTGGTCAGTGCACATTAAAGGCTTAGTTGCTGGCTTCTTAGGAAAGAGATTTAACATTAGCACATGTTCGATGTAAAGGAACATCCTTCTCCATTGAAAGAGAAATTTTATTTCTCTGGGAGAAAAAAATTACAACATGTAGTCACTAGGATGCATTATGAACCTGTTATTGCGTGTGGGATTTATGATCAAGGTCTCTCTCTTCCTCAAGGATTCTTCAGCTAAGGGCGCAATTACAGAGTTCAGCGCCCACAGAAATGTTTCACAGACCTTTGGCCCCATCTAGTGGCCATATCCTGTCAGGTCTCCCAAGTTTTTTTCCTCTTAGAATTTGAAGAGAATGAGAGGCTCTGGCGGTGATAGCTGAAGAGTTCATACTTTATACAGGCTTGGCAGAAGACTAGAGTTGGCTAACAGAACTGTTGTGCCTCAGATCTGTGCTGGGCACATGACATTTCCTCATAGATTTCAGAGAGAGAGAGAGCTGCAGTCGGATTCTGTGGCATTTAGAAAGGAGCCATTTTCAAACAAATCTGCAAAGTGCTAAGCTGTCTCTGCTTACTCATTGGCTTGAAGCATACTCTGAAATGCACAAATTGCCTGTGTGTGTGTACACATGCAGGCACATGTGTGTGCATGCTTGTGTAGGTGTGCGTGTGCGTGGAAGGCGTTGTAGTATGAAAATGTGCAGGGTTTGTGTGAACTCTGCAGTGCCAACTGGCATCAGGAAGGGACATATGCAAAATCACATTCCACATGGCCTCTAAATTTAGATAAGCTGTCAATATCCTGTACTAGAGGGGCCTTCTTTCTCCATGCTCTGGTTTAAAGGCTTAAAGACGGAAGCCAAGTTTAGCCCATTTGAAAGCTCAGGCGGTTAATGGTGCTGTCCGGAGGGACGTCAAACAGCAGCTTACACTATTGGCGGCGTGCAGTAAAGATCCCACCCGCCTCACAGAAGCAGCGGCTCAGAGTCAGTCCCCTCTCTCTCTTCCATCCTACACCTGCCAACAGGCACAGAAACAAAGTGGTCAGAGGCAAGGGGGATCTGGGCCTTAAAGTTCCCTCTTTTGTTCTGCTAAGAGTAAAGGTCAACAGAAGTTAGGCATAGATGGAAATCCAGGTTGCCTTAGACTCAGCAATTCTGTCTTCATGGAGAGAGGAAATGCTGGAAATCAGGCTTCCGCAGCACTATGACAATGGCTATGAACATCTGTCTTAAGATGTTCTCAAGAGCAGACGAGTGACCAAGGAGGGTCACAAGTTGACGTGGAGAACTCCTCCCCTCACTTCAACCCTAGCGGATCATAAATCTAGTCATCATTGCTCTACTTTTCCCCTGCCCTATTTATTCTTATTGCCCTATTTTTTAAATTATTTTACAATTATTTTTACATATCAGTAGGGAATTTAAAAGTAAAATGTGGGTAGGACAGAAATTCACTTTTTTGATTCCCTTGTCTATTTAATCCCCAAGCAGAATGTATGCCTTACCCTCAAAAAGATATGTTTCCTCATTAACCCCCTTCCTGTAAAATAGGGCTATTAATAGCATCTACCCCATTGGGCTACTATGAGAATTAAATGTGTTAATACATGTAAAACACGTATAACAGTGCCTAAGCTCTCACTCAATAAATGTCAGCTATAGGTACTAAAACAATTCTAGCAAGTCAAATGAGCAGAGACAGAAACTAAAATAGATTATTTGCTCTTCAAACATTTTTACAGGTTTCATGACTATGTTTGCTTTCAAGAAATGCAGGTCTCCCTTCCAAGACCTGTAACTCTTTAAGGAGGAGATGGCATTAAGAGATCCTCCATGGGACTCTACAGCCACCAAATTCCATCCACAACTCAGGAGACAAAGAGAATTTGAATGGGAAGATGTGGACTCTTACTGCCAACAGGCGCCTGGAGATGCCTCCTTGATGATCACACTAAAAGGCTTCCAGGACCCTTCAGAGAAGAGGCCCTCACTGTCAGCAGCTGTGATCACCTGTATTGGAATCTCTGAAAACCCTCAGGAGGCATTATAGATGTATGCTTCAAGTTTTGGGGCAGTCTTGGAATTTTAATTCTATGAAACTGTCTGAACAGTCCACTCAGGAGAATGATTGACATACCATGGGTGGGAAAAAAACTGCTTTATTATTCATCCTTACTGGGAAGATAAGTAATTTCAGCCTGACAAGACAAAAATGAGAAGAGGCAGAGAGAGTAAGCAAGTGAGATACAGAGACAGAAAAGCAGGTGAATGGATAGAGAGACGATAGATAGATACATACAGTATAGATAGAAACAGAGACAGGTAAGTAGATAGGTAATTGGTAGATAGATATAGATACATACAGAGATACATGGACAGTTAGATACATAGATTATGATACATGCAAATACGCATGCCTAAATACATACAAATAGATACACAGATAATGACGCATACATCGATGCAGACATACTTACATACCTAGATAAATGTGCAGGCTACAGAGGAGAAGGGGAGAGCAAGAAACACACTAAATCAACCTTTTTGTTCCTCACCTGAGAAACATAATGGCATCCTACATTCCAGCTTGTACATCATCCCTTAAAAAGCTCATTGAGAAGTTTGGTCATGATCCTGTCCTTATCCCAGAGCTCTTGGGAAACCTTGCCATTAACTCTTACAATTGCTGCACCTGCTCATTCACTCCTGGGAAAATGTCAAGATCTTTTTCCTTTTGTGGAACAGAGGCTACAGTAAAGGCACTTTTCTTTTACTGAGACTTTTTCAGAAGGGTTTTTTTTTCCCTCCTACTATTCCGAAGATTTTATTTTAGACTGCAATGGAAAGCACAAAGAGGCATTCAGCTCAGGCTGCAGATTGCTAGAAAACCCTTCACATCCCACAGAAATTAGAGAGGCAGCCGCACTCATCAGCAATAGTGTATAAATTTGGAAGGAGTGATTTTATAAAATCAGACCATTTTAGAATGAGGAGAAACATTAGTTCATCCTCTTCATCTGCAAGATGAGGGGACTGAGGTACTTAGGATCTAATCTTTGACTACTCAGAGTGCCTCACTTTTCTCATCTGTGAAGCACCGGAATGACAGCACGGTGAATGAATTAACAACAGGTTGGTATTCAGGGGCTGTGCTGTTCAAGAGCGGGTGCTGCCTCTTTGGAAGGCCCTAAGCCCAGCTGCCTTCTCCATGCTGCTGACAAGTAGCAGAACTATTCCCGTGCAGCCCTGGTCCCAGGCCTCCTTCTCCCTGGATTCCCAAGGTGTAAATCCAGATAGATGACCTGGCTGGTCCCAGACCACCTCGTGGTTACATTCTGAGTGTTATTTACTCGAAGAGCGCATTAAGCACACACCTCTGGTGAGGAATATCTAATGCAGATGTTTGGGAAGCAGCTTTGCCAAAATTCTCAGAAAATGCATGTGAGGAAATTAGCCTCTTGGTCCCTCAGTGGGTATTATATCTTTTATTGTCTTTGTATTTTGAAGTATTTTTTTTTAAGATGAGGTTTTAAAAGACTGCTCCATTGAGGACATGGGGGAGGGAGAAGAAGGGAGAGAAGAAAACAGAGAGCAAAATAACAGAAATGGGGGATCCCACCTGCAATAACCTGAACCAGGTGGAGCTCGATCTTTCCACCACTGCTCCACAAGGAGCTGTGAACAAGAGCCATGTCTGGACAGAACAGGAGCTTGGAGTAAGGAGAGATTCCTGGATGCTATAAGAGAGAGACATAAAAGATTCAGGATTCAATAAAGAAAGATGGCTTCTCCCAGCAGGCCAGGCTGTCTAGAGAGGGTGGACCCAATGGCATAACGTGGTAGGAAAAGACACTGACATTCAACTAATGTAGAATTAACCATTAGGACCGGCCAGTGAGGAGCCTCTGGTGAACAAAACAGAGCAGACCAACCAAGCTCCAGAGACCTGTTGCCAGGGCCAACAGTCTTCCTGGCAGACTAAAAGAGGAAATCTTAAAAGAGCTGTAGGTGCCAATGTAGAAAATGTCAAACTTCTCCAGGAGAGAAAGAAAAATGATTGTCTGGACTGAGCCTGCAAGATCACCACAGGAGGGGAAGGTACTTGGGAAAACATTATAGAAAGATGGCCTGCGAGGGTGGCGTGGGGCTCCTCTCCACCATTTTCAGAAGGATGAATCCAAGTAGTCCTTGGGGGCTATGGCATGGGACTTTCAGTTGGACAATAAATATGGCTAGTTTCTTTTTTGATTCACTCACATCTTAGAAGGAAGACAGCCTGGGGGTGTCTCCTCCTGGGAGCTGCTCCTGCCCTATAAGGATGGTCTGGGGGCCAGGCACGGTGGCTCATGTCTGTAATCCCAGAACTTTGGGAGGTTGAGGCGGGTGGATCACCTGAGGTTGGGAGTTCGAGACCAACCTGGCCAACATGGTGAAACCCCATCTCTACCAAAAATACAAAAATTAGCCGGGCATGGTGGCGCATGCCTATAATCCCAGCTACGCCAGAGGCTGAGGCAGGAGAATTGCTTGAACATGGGAGGCAGAGGTTGCAATGAGCTGAGATCACGTCACTGCACTCCAGCCTGGCAACAAGAGTGAAACTCCGTCTCAACAAAGAAAAAAGAAAAAAGAAAAAGAAAAAAAAGAAAGAATGGTCTGGGAAGGGGAAGGGGACAGGAGAGCACACAGAATGAAGGACAAAAAGGTGATGAAGATCACTTGGCCTTCTTTTAGTGCTGAAGGACACGGAGGGTTGTTTCTAGCCTAGAGAAAGTGAGTGAGTAAGTATTCTACTTGAGCTGGCTGGCAACTATATTGGGGTTTAGGGTATGGTGCAAATAGCCTCTGCCTGTCTCTCTGTTCTGTGGATATGTTTTCAGAGACTTCATGTGGGGGTGGATGTAAAGAGAGAGGAATGCACACCCTGCACAAGCAATTGTGCAGAGCAGTTCCCAACAGGAGTGTTAGGGAACCTGAGGACCAACCTTAAGTACCCCATATCCAGAAAGATGAGAGAGGAAGGTGAGAAGGATCAATAAGCCCCATCACTCCACACAGTCTAGGCTAGCATCCAGCCTAATCAGACCTGGAGCGTGAGAACTGGCCAGATAAAACAAGAAGGAATCCAGGAACGTGTCGAGGAATTTCCCACACACTTTAGGAGGGGAAGACAGGACTATGGATCATGACTCGCTGCCTTAAGAATGTTGTATGGTGTCTGGAATATTTGCTATATCCCTGTGGCTGTTTCTTTTCCTCGTTCTCTTTCCCCATGGTGAGCAGCCCTGGAGTCCTTAAACATGATGTTTTATGAGCTGCAGGAAATGGGAAAGCCAGAAAAAAAAAATATAACCCAACAACCGGACTTAGATTGAGAAGGAGAAAAAGGCCCCGGGGAGAAGCAGAAGATAACTGCTCAGAAGAAGAGCCTGAGGGTCAGTCTGAACCTCTGGAGCTTTCATAGCTTGGCGAGAAGGGAGCTAGTCAGGGGTATGAGGAGGGACACAAAGGGTGAGAACCCAGCCCTGGGCTGTGAGAAGTCATGAGTGCTGGTCTCAACACTCATCTACCTCTGTGACTGAGGGCGAGCCTTCTCACCTCTCTGGGTCTACCATGATCAATAAATCAGGATGCTGGCCAGAGCAGTGGAGCACCAAGATGGGAAGTATGAGAGTGGCCAGCCCTGGGTGCAGGAAATGAGGAGTACATTGTCATTAGAAAATTTTTCAACAATAAAACAGACTCAGCAGTTCTGCTTTTTATTATCATCATGCACAGGCAATGGGAAGCAATGTCTGTGTTAAAATGCTCCTCCCTACCAGGGTACTGTATCTTTATTCCCCCACCTTCTTGGGATGATGCAAAGCCAGAGAGCCCTTAGTTGGCAGGAAGTCCATGGAAGAGCTTTCCAATGCCACTCAATAATTACAAACAATTAGAGCTACACTAACACTGAAACACAGTATTGCTGAAAAAATTCAGAGAGGGAGTGTAGTAGGCTAAAGAATGGCCGCAAAGATATCAAATCCTCATTCCTGGAACTAGCAAATGTTAGTGTATTTGGCAAAAACTTTGCAGATATGATTAAGTTAAGGATCTTAAAATGGGGAGATTATCCTGGATTATCTCTGTGGGCCCTAAATGCAATCACAAGTATCCTTATAAGAAAGAGACAAAGGGAGATTTGACACAGACAGAAGAGAAGGCAATGTGGCTGCTTCAGGCACCCACCAGGAGCTAGAAGGGGCAAGGAACAGATTCTCCCCTGGCTCCTCCAGAAGGACGCGGCTCTGCCAAAACCTTGACTTCACACCAGTGAAACTGATTTCAAACTCTGGCTCCTAGGATGGCATGAGAATGCATTTCTGTTATTTTAAGCCGCCTAGTTTCTGACAATTGGTTACAGGAGATGAATACAGGTAGTACCACAATCAATACAGAATATCTTCTTCAAGGGGGATTATGGTCTCCAGAGAAAGGACTTTCTGTCATTCTATGGCTCACTTCAATCTGCCTCCTCTCCTTGGAGTCCAACATCCCAGAAATTAGCAGAAAATACTAGATATGAAGACTTGTGAACACAAAGCTGGAAAAACAGCTCTGACAGCTGTTTTTGCCCCCAGTAACTTCTGGCAAACTCTGCCCCACAGAAGGTGGTGCCTTTGGGACATGAAGTTCGAATTTGCCACCAGACCAGAGTTCCTGCAGTTCAGAGATCCAGCCTGGGCCAGTGTTGGTACTCAGAATGGCATCCTGCTCGATTCCTGGGAAGCTTCCCTGGTTGGCTTTGCTACTCATTCTCTAGTTCTGGACGGTCCCCTTGGTAAACATCTTTTGTGTGCTGTTCGCATGGCAGATCATTTATTCACTGCATGAAGCATTTCATTAGTGACCTACTTTCTCCCTCCACACATCACAGAAACCAAAATCCCTGCTTAAAGTGAAAACCGAACAGAGCCAAGGGCCCAAGTAAACAGATTGTGTTCTAAACCCAAATGGGCAGAAGCAAAACAACAGGCTCACCTGGGCTTGACTTCCCCCTTTAAAAAAGAAACTTAAAAAGCAGTAAAATGCCATGCGAAATACTGGTTAATAAACTTACTGAAAATGTGAGCTGCCCCTGTAGTTTATCTTTATTGTGCCTCATGTATTCAGCCAGCATGCTACTAGAAAAAGCCTATCAGTAATGAATTTATGAGAATCAAAACGTGGTTTAAGTACATTAAGGAAGAGTTTCTCACTAAAGAAATCTCCCCGCGAGTTCTTTTATAACGTGAGGACTCCATTTTTAATTTATTTTTGATGAAAATCTGGATTCTTCCTATCATATTTGCTTAAGGAGAGGTGCAGATTTACAAGTACAAATTCAAGTGAGTTCTGCTCCACTGCCAAGGTTAATTGCTGCCCTTCTTTCAAGGAAAGGTAGGATTCTAAGCCTCCATTGTGCCACTTTTGCAAGCATCAACTTGCCTGGCCTTAGGAGAGTTCCAATAGCAATTTCCACATCTTATCCTCAGAGCAAGGAACATTAGGACCACTGAGTCGGAAAAATCACCAAGGGTCCCACAATACAAAAATGCACCTCACTTCAGGAGGAGGGGAAGTTTTAGTAGGAAAATAATAAAAGGTGATATTGATAAAAGAGAAAAACTCAAAATACTCTAATTCTATAATATGAGTAGTTATAGAAATAAGAGAGGGGAAGAAAAAGACCTGAGAGAGACATATAGGGAGAGAGAAAGAAGGGAAGAAAGAACACCAAAACAAAAGAAATAAGAGAGTTCAATGAGAAAAATCAAATACTAGAAATGTTCTGATTCACATATATTCATTACAGATAGGGCTTTTTCTAGCAGGAGAAGAAGGTACAGTGGGTTCCGCATATGTATAAAATCTCCTTTGTTCCTGGACCTATGAATTTTTTTTTTTTTTTTTTGACAGAACCTTGCTCTGTTGCTCAGGCTAGAGTGCAGTGGCACAATCTCAGCTCACTGCAACCTCCGTCTCCTTAATTCAAGCAATTCTGCCTCAGCTTCCCAAGTATCTGGGACTACAGGCACCCGCCACCACACCTGGCTAATTTTTTATATTTTTAGTAGAGACAGGTTTTCACCATGTTGGCCAGCCTGGTCTCGAATTCCTGACCTCAGGTGATCTGCCCATCTCGGCCTCCCAAAGTGCTGGACCTATGAATTTAAAACTACCTCCTAGGGGCCCGGGCATGGTGGCTCACGCCTGTAATCTCAGCACTTTGGGAGGCCGAGGCGGGTGGATCACCTAAGGTAGGGAGTTCAAGACGAGCCTGACCAACATGGAGAAACCCCATCTCTACTAAAAACACAAAAATTAGCCAGGCGTGGTGGTGCATGCCTTTAAGCCCAGCTACTCAGGAGGCTGAGACAGGAGAATCGCTTGAACCCAGGAGGCAGAGGTTGTGGTGAGCCGAGATCAGGCCATTGCACTCCAGCCTGGGCAACAAGAGCAAAACTCCATCTCAAAAATAAAATAAAAATAAAACTACCTCCTAGGCTGGCACAATGGCTCACCCCTATAATCCCAGCACATTGGGAGGCCAAAGTGGGAGAATCGCTTGAGCCCAGGAGTTCAAGACCAGCGTAGGCCATGTAAAAAGACTCCAATCTCTGCAAAATGTTTTTTAAATTTTTTAAAAATTAGGTGCGGTGGTGTGTGCCTGTAGTCCCAGCTACTCAGGAGGCTGAGGTGGGAGGATTGCTTGAGCCCAGGAGTTTAAGGATATAGTGAGCTACGATTGTGCCACTGCTTCAGCCTGGACAACACAGTGAGATCCCATCTCTAAAAAAAAAAACTACCCGCTGGTTTCACAGGTTTTGAGGGTTAGGATGAAAAATAAACAAACAAACAAACAACAATAACAAAAGTACCACCTGGACTACATTTGCACAATGTCTTACAATTTTGAAACAACCTTCCCTTTTGATTCTCACATCATGATGTGCATGTCATTATACATATGAGTACACAGAGATTCCGTTTGTTCCCCACCCAGGATTTCTCAGCTGGAGATTCAGAACCTGACTTTAGGGCAAGGGCCTCCTGGTTCCCAGAAAAGTGTCTTCCCCATTATCATTCTGAAATATTATACAAGGGGTCGGGGGCACAATGCACCCTGGAATCCTCACGTGTCTTTCATTGTGTGTAGGCAAATACCTTGAAGTCATGCCCCTCATTCATTTGTACTAAATTATGCTTATAACCTGTCTTAGCTCAGGCTGCTATCACAAAATATCATCATAGATTGGGTGGCTTAAACAATAGACATCTGGCTGGGTGCTGTGGCTCACTCCTGTAATCCCAGCACTTTGGTAGGCAGAGGCGGGCAGATCACTTGAGGTTAAGAGTTTGAGACCAGCCTGGCCAAAATGGTGAAACCCCCTCTCTACTAAAAATACAAAAAATTACCCAGGCATGGTGGCAGGTGCCTGTAAGCCCAGCTACTCAGGACGCTGAGGCAGGAGAATTGCTTGAACCCGGGAGGCAGAGGCTGCAGCGAGCCGAGATCACACTACTGCACTCCAACCTGGGCGACAGAGTAAAACTCTGTCTCAAAAAATAAAAATAAATTTAAAAAACAGACATCTATTTCTCACAGTTCTGAAGGCTGGGAAGTCCAAGATCAAGGCACCAGTAGACTCTGTGTCTGGTGAGGGCTCTTTTCCTGGCTTAGACAGCCCCACCTCCTCGATGTGTACTCATATAGCCTTTCTTTGCTTGGTGTGTACTCGTGGAGAGAGAGAAAGGGGGATCTCATGTTGCTTCCATTTCTAAGGGATAATCCCATCATGGAGGCTCTATTCTAATTATCTAATTACCTCCCAAAGGCCCTGATATGGTTTGGATCAGTGTCCTCACCCAAATCTCATGTCAAATAGTCATCTCCAACGTTGGAGGTGGGGCCTGGTGGGAGGTGACTCAATTAAGGGGGCAGATTTCTCGTGAATGGTTTAGCACCATCCTCTTGGTGCTGTTCTCAGGACAGTGGCGAGTTCTTGAAAGACCTGGTTGTTTAAAAATGTGTAGCACCTCCCACCTCCCTCTCTATCTCTCTGCTGCACCTGCCCCTACCATGCGAGACACTTCACTCCCCCTTTGCCTTCTGCCATAACTGTAAGTTTCCTGAGGCCTCACCAGAAGCCAAGCAGATGCCAGCAGTGCTGGTGGTAGTGGTGCTGCTGGTGGTATAAGAACCCATGTACTGGATAAGCAAAGGCTTCCTGTACAGCCTACAGAACCATGAGCCAATTAAACCTCTCTTCTTATAAATTACCCAATCTCAGATATTTCTTCACAGCAGTGCAAGAATGGCCTAATACAGGCCCCAACTCTAAATACCATTGCGTTGGGGATTAGAATTTCTTGAATTTTGGAGAGGCAAAAACATTCAGTCCATGCATATATAACCTGTGAACAGATTCCATGGTCTTTTGGAAGTTTTCCCTAGGGAGTAGCACAGTTAAGGACTAGGAAAGGCCATTGGCCAATGCTGATGTGCAGTGGTCCAATCAGGGGGAAACAAAGCAGAGGAGAGGGCCTCAGCCTGCCCTAGACAGAACTGCAAAGTGTGGGGAGTTTATTCCAAATCCTCCCATCCTTGGACAGCATTCCTTCTCCTAAAGAGAAACCCAGGGTCCCCCGTCACCTGGAAAC
Source organism: Hylobates moloch (assembly GCF_009828535.3). Classification (NCBI taxonomy): domain Eukaryota; kingdom Metazoa; phylum Chordata; class Mammalia; order Primates; family Hylobatidae; genus Hylobates; species Hylobates moloch. Next base: position 130,238,700 of record NW_026652278.1, read on the forward strand.
TACTGTTTTATTTCCTCTCGGCTGTGGGCTAAATGTTTGTGTCACACGAAAGTTATATGTTGAAATCCTAATCCCCAATGTGATGGCATTTGGAGATAGAAGATTTGGAGGTAATTTATGAGGGTAGAACCCTCCAGATGCGATTAGTGCCCATATAAGAAAACACTGAAGAGAGCTTGTGTCATCTCTTTCTCTCCCCACCGTGTGAGGAAGTCAGGAAGAGGGCCCTCACCAGAATCCTATGACGCTGGCATCCTGATTTCGGATTCCAGTCTTCAGAACTGTAAGAGATAAAGTGTGTTATTGGCTGGGTGCGGTGGCTCACACCTGTAATCCCAGCACTTTGGGAGGCTGAGGTGGGCAGATCACGAGGTCAGGAGTTCGAAACCAGCCTGGCCAACAAGGTGAAACCCCATCTCTACTAAAAATACAAAAAATTAGCAGGGCATGGTGGCACACGCCTGTAGTCCCAGCTACTCGGGAGGCTGAGGCAGGAGAATCGCTTGAACCCGGGAGGTGGAGGTTGCAGTGAGCCGAGATCTTGCCACTGCATTCCAGCCTGGGCAACAGAGTGAGACTCTGTCTCAAAAAAAAAAAAAAAGGTGTGTTGTTTAGGTCACCCACTCTATGATATTTTGTTATAGCAGCCCAAACTAAGATAACCCCTCAGCTTAAAAATAAATTCATTTGCTCATCCAGTACACAGGTCCTTATACCCCCACCACCACTACCACCACTCCACACACAAACCCAGTGTTTTGCTGGTAAATGTTCTACAAGCCATTCTCCAAAAAACAATCAGCCCTGATTTGTAGGATTTGCCATTTCCATGATGCAAATGCTCTCATGGCTAATTTCAAGATATCAGTGTGACATCACTGAAGGCAGAGTAGGAAAAAAATGTACGGTGGCATTTCTACTGCACAGTACAATAGTCATAAACAGCTTCGAGGCACAGACCATCATAAAATGTGTAACATTAATAGGAAATGATGAGCTTTCAATATTTACTAACTTTGTCTCCAATATAATTTAATTATAAATTTATATAATTTAATTCTTAATAACAATAGCTATGTTTAACAACCAGCTCCTGAATTTCCTGAAAATTTAATAATGGGCTCTCTTCAGCCTGTATGGACTGACCACTGCAAACAACTGCCCATCCCATCTACTCCCCACCCAGGTCCTGCTTCTGGTTTGCTAATGTAGCTGCTAATTGGTGGCATTTTTATGAGACCCAAAGTAGTCACTGCAATGGTTGAATTTCAGGCAACTTTGCAGATTGATGAAGTAGATGTTTCTTGAGCTCCTCTCAAATTATGTGTTTTTCAGTAGTGGACTCTGTCACCAGATAGACAATGGCCTCAGGCAGTGTGCCATTTTGTGGATGCTACCCCTGCATGTCATGTAAGCTGGCGCGCATACCCACAAACTCAACGTGACCCCCAAATATCACAATAAAAACTGAGAAATCCAGCCAACCACTTGTGTTGGCTGCACAATGCCAAAAGACTGATATAACTAAAATATTGTTCTCCTCTGAATTGACTATGTTAATGTTGTATAGACAAGGCCGTATTCCTCAGAACAGCCATGCACGTAACACCTATCAAGCTCTTTCAGAAAAAGGCTCACATAGTCTTGAAATAGGGGAGGGAAAAAGCAAGCTGCCTGCTCTGCTCAAACGCCCTTGACTGGAGATTTAACTTCCTCACTCTTCTTTCCAAGCACACAGTATTTGAAAAAAAGGACAGCAGAGCCTGCAAATCCTCTCATCAAAGAGGCATTGACTTTTAATTTTACAAATGTGGCTCTTTCCCATAAGGAATAGAGAGAATTCATTAGTAATCATACTCCAGAGACTTATTCCTTCTGCATGTTTCTTTCTTCTGGCTATCATATAATTACACCCCAGATCTCTGATTACAGAAACTTTTCCCGTTAACTGCTATATAATTTTAGAATCTCTCTTTTTCTATTCCCTTCTTTTCCAGTAGGTCTTTAAAAAGAGAGGAAACAGGAAATTGGCAAAGATAGTATGTGAGTAGTTACCAGTGCAGTTATGCCTTCATTCCTGGAGTCGCTGTATCTATAGATGAAAGCAAAGGGAAGGAGCACTGTGCTAATGAGATAAAAAGTGTCCCCAGAAAACAGCTCTAATGTGCCTACTTCTTGCAGTGGGGCAGAAGCCATCTAAACGCGACCCTCACATACAAATAAAAGACACACTGGAAGGAAGCTCATTTAAAACATGAGATGCTACATAGACCTGTTAATTGCCACATAATACCAGCCATGTAAATAACTTCACATGGGCCCGGTGCAGTGGCTCATGCCTGTAATCCCAGCACTTTGGGAGGCTGAGGCAGTTCAGATCACCTGAGATCAGGAGTTCGAGACCAGCCTGACCAACATGGAGAAACCTTGTCTCTACTAAAAATACAAAAATTAGCCAGGTGTGGTGGCGCACACCTGTAATCCCAGTTACTTGGGAGGCTGAGGCGGGAGAATCACTTGAACCCGGGAAGGGAGAGGTTGCAGTGAGCCGAGATCACACCATTGTACTCCAACCTGGGCAACAGAGTGAGACTCCATCAAAAAAAAAAAAAAAAAACTTTACATTTCACAACCTGCCCTCAGCATTGTTTTACCACCTGCTGAAAATGTAAAAAGAAAGGATATGATATGAATCAGCAGCCTTATGGTTGGCCTTATGGAAATCCTTCCTCTGTTCTCATGGAAGCAAGGCCATTTCCAAAGCCACTCTCTGTGGGAAAGTGCGCCCAATATGGGTGTTCAGTCGTGGACTCTGCTACCAGATGGATGATGGCCTCACGCAGTGGCAAACCATTGTGCCTCACGGGGTGCCAAACCATTGTACAGTGATAGGCCCAGGTGTGTGAAACAGGGAATGAGTGCTAATTCAAGAAAAAGCAGCCTCTGACGAGGGCCCCTATCTGCCCGCAGCAAATGCCTAGCTCTGCTCCTTGGAAGAACAACAGAACATCTGAGCAGTTGCAGTCTCTCTCCTATGCACACACACTTATCATTTCTTCTTTTCAAAAAGAAAATTTCTCCTTAGCTTTTTGTTATTAGTCTCCAGTGATGAACAATAGGCGGGAAATTCTGAGAAAATAAACTGCTGAAATTATTATTCACTCCTTGCTCCAGATTGCTCTGCGAGCTACGGACTGCACGTTCTGCATTCGGTGACTAAGGCCTCGTCCCATGTGTTTTCCCAGTTCAATCAACTGTGCTAAGAACTGTCACAATAGCCCTTGACGACAAGAAAATAAAATTTAGGGTAGAATGGAAAGCCTGACTCGCATTGTAATTCTGGTCTGCACCTGTTTTTTTTCCCCTGGTTGACAATGTTTGCGAACCTTTTCATCCACCTTAATGACAAAAGAAAAGGAATGGGTTATTTTTCCAGTTTGGATAATTGCTTCTGAAACGTTGTCACAATGTTCCAAATGACTATATTTCTTTCATGTCAGACGACTGTGAGTTCCGGGCAGCACGGGGTTGCGGTTTTGTTAGGGTTCTGGTCTGCTGCGAGCCTTGGGAGTTTTGTCTCGTTTTTTGTTTTAGGTTTTTTTCTCTTTTTTTTAAGAAAAAGACAAAGCAAAACCAAGTAAGTCACAATGATAACTTATGACAGAAAAATCAACATCTGAATCGAATGATAATAGCAGGAGCCGGCAGTCAGGAGAGGAAGCGTCTTGTGCCAAGAAAAAAAGGCACAGAAAGTTATTTAAAACTGATAAAACCCACCAGGAGTCACAATCCCATCACGGTTTCCCTTTGGAAAAGCAGTTTTCAGAAGCCCCAATTAACCTTAATTGAATTCTGCCTTAGTAATATCTGGAATTTTAATTGACTGGGAAGGTGATCATAAATCTATGTTCATAATGCAGCTTAGCCATTAGTAAACCCCGGATGGCACACAGCCTTGTCATGCGAGGGACTTAGCTATTCTGTGGGTTTTAGATCATAAAACAAACATTCAAAAGAGAAAGCCCCTCACTGTCAGAGCCAGCCTGAGAGCAGCTACAGTGTAGTGTAGTGCAGAGCAGAAGAGAACGAACGATTCCAGTCAACCAAAGGTTCATGTTTGTGGTGTCATCGTCACTGAGTTCCTAAAACGTAAACAGAAGCACCATCTCCCATGCCCCCTAGAAAGAAATCATCCTTCCAATCATTTAGAATAATCATAGGACTGTTTAGATTTTTTCTTTTAGAAAATCAACCATCAATTCACTCCTTTGTTATTAAAACTGCTGAGGCCAGGGAGATATTTCAGGTCTTTCAAATTGCCTGAATGTGACTATTTTAACCAGAAGTTTCTCAGCTAGGATTGAGGGGCTTCTCAGAATGACCTAGATGCTTTTTCAGAACCCCAAGCGTAAAATCAAACTGAGGAAAGGGGCCCTGGTATATGCATTTCGAAGGAAAAAAAAATGTCCTCGTAGTTTCTGAATTGGAGTTCCTTCCTATCCCCCAAACCCACCACTTCAGGTTGAAAAACCTTGACTTTAGTCAAATTGACAGGCCACCTCTGTCAAACAATCAAGCTGATTGATTTTCATTTCACAAAATTGAATGGATGTTTGAATTAACTAAGATCACCAGTTATTTTGAAATCATCTAAAAATAGTTCGGATATGATTTGACATGGCAGGAGAAACTGTGACTCAGATCAGCTCCTCTTTCATTCCTCCCCATTTTCGCCCACACTTTCTGATCCTTCTGCCAGAATCAGAGAAAAATCAGGGCATCTCCCCCATATAATGCATTTCTTACTTTTGTTGCTTTCATTCAAACCTTGCCTAACACTGCCAACAGAACCCATTAAAACCTCAAGAATTGTCAATGAGAGAAAAGTTCTATACGTTGACCAGGTGGTGAAATGAGTGAAAAGATGAATCTAAAGGGTCCTGGGCTGGGCACTGTGGCTCACACCTGTAATCCTAGCACTTTGGGAGGCCAAGGTGAGAGGATCACCTGAGATCAGGAGCCCAAGACCAGCCTGACCAACGTGGAGAAACCCCATCTCTACTAATAATACAAAATTAGCCGGGCATGGTGGCACATGCCTATAATCTCAGCTACTGAGGAGGCTGAGGCAGGAGAATCGCTTGAACCCAGGAGGCCAAGGGTGCGGTGAGCCAAGATCACGCCATTGCACTCCAGCCTGGGCAACTAGAGCAAAACACCGTCTGAAAAAAAAAAAAAAAAATCCTGGTGGTGGCATAGGGAAAATTAGTCACTCTTCCCAACACTGTTTTCACATCAACCCTATTTCCTTCAGCACTCCTGAGTTGTTCATGGTGAAATTGGTCAGAAATAAACTATGGAAACTGGCACCATGCAAATTCAGACAAAGGAGAAGTCATTTCTTCAGGTTCTAATTCACTTTCAAAGTCATGTGGAGTCCCAGAAGTAGTAAATAAGTCTGAAACAGATAACTGCCTCTTCCTGCACAGATTTTCCTGAAACTTGAAGACTTGAAATTTTACCAAAACTTAAAAACTTGAAAGAAAATGAAATAATAGTTGTAGACATTGCCCTTTAATAATTTTATAAATCCTCTCCTATATTTTTCTTATCTACCTCAACTTTTATCTCTCTCTCTTTCCTCTCTCTGTCTTGTAAAAACATTTTGAAGCCTTCTCACCCAAACCACACTTTTTAGGAATCACACTAAGAAAAGGGAGAGCATAGCATCTGCATCTGGTGCCTCCTCGCTACATCATAACATCATGAAGGGCATTATATAGCAAGAGGACAAGCACATGCGTGTCAGCTCAGGTCTCTCTTCCTCTTCTTATAAAGCCGCCAGCCTCATCATGAGGCCACTACCCTGATTACCTTATCTAATCCTAATTACTTCCCAAAGATCCCACTCCAATCGACATATGAATTTGGGGATTGAATTTCCAACACATGAAACTTGGGGGATATATTCAAACCATAGCAAATATCAAGGAAAACAGAGGAAATTACATGAGTAAATCTAGCGTTTATATGGCACAAGTGTGGGAGGTTGGCATTAGTACATCAATAATTATTCACCAGTTGGCCTGTTTTAGGAAATGTTTCTGATTACCTGTAATTAAGGGCAAACCCAAGAGCAAGGTCAGAGAAGAGAAATAAACAGATTATTTCAGAATCAATCTTTAAGATTTAAGCCAATATTTTCAAAGTATGATCAGTGAAGTACCAGTATCATAACTACCTTGGGTTCTTATTATTAGTGTAGATTCCTGAGCCCCACCCTTGACTTACTAAATCACATCACTGAGAATGAGGCCCAAGAATATACATTTTACAAGTTACTCAGAGTATACTTATGCTCATTAGAGGTGGAAATCACTGAGTTGGGCAATAATAATTATCACTTACGGGTAACTTTCTTATCAAAATAAGTTAGTGATATGATAGAGTTATCTGAACATTGAACTCAGGAAAAAAAAAATTTTCCTGGATCGATCATGGAGTTGACAAACTAAGTTAGACTTGCTATTTTGTTCTGTCGTTAAAATAAGAAGAAATGAATTTAAGCCCTTCAGGACTGGAAAGCAAACTGTTTGCAGTGGAATGGCAGAATAACTTCTTTGGATCTGTTACAAGACTGGGAAAGCCACAGTTGATGATATTGACCAGAGGTCCATCAAGTGACATGGTGAATCAGCTGGCTTTTGCTACATAGCAAACCACCCCAAAATGTGGTGGCCTGAAATACTAATCATTTATTTGTTCACGATTCTGAGCAATTTGGGTGGTTTTTTTGGTTTTGGCCTGGCTCAGATGAAGATTAGTGGTCTGGGATGGCCTCACTCACATGTCAGGAGACTCAGCTGAGCCTGGCTTGTCTCAGCTCCTCAGAGTCTCCTTCAGCAGCCTAGCCTGAGCTTTCTTACATGAGTTCCACACTTCAAGGCAGCAAGTGGGAACATGCCACACCTTTCAAGGAGCAGGCTTAGAACTTGTACAACATTGCTTCCACCACATTATATATTAGTCAAGGACAGCACAAATCCAAAGAATGGGGAAGTAGGCTGTGTCTCCTAGTGAAAGGAGAAGCAAAGAACTTGTAGACCCTTGAAATTATACTTCATAGAGTGCACAGGCAGAGATATGAGGAAATCTTGAAGCACGGATGGTTCTGAAAATAAAATCAAAGTGGATGCTACGTTTGTGCCCCCTACACCCACACTTAGCAATGTGCTGGCAGCATGGCCTCCCTTTACCTAATACCTCTTATTCTCCTCACATCCTTTTCAGTCGCATATCTCTCTCCTTTTCTTGTATTCTCATTTTCTTTTCAAAAACAATAAAGCTCCTTAATATTGTTAATATTATCAAGACTGGAAAACATGTTAATGGTGACACATTTCCCAAAGCCATCCACCCTCAAAACTTCTGAGTCCACTGTAACTTGTCTCTCTCCCTTTCCCCTCACAATTGGTCATTGCCAAGGCTGGGTGCGGTGGCTCACGCCTGTAATCCCAACACTTTGGGAGGCCAAGGCAGGCAGATCACAAGGTCAGGAGTTCGAGATCAGCCTGACCAACATGGTGAAACCTCATCTCTACTAAAATTACAAAAATTAGAAGGGCATGGTGGCGCACACCTGAAATCCCAGCTACTCGGGAGGCTGGGGCAGGAGAATCGCTTGAACCCAGGAGGGGGAGGTTGCAGTGAGCTGAGATCGTGCCACTGCACTCCAGCCTGGGTGACAGAGCAAGACTCCATTTCAAAAAAAAAAAAAAAAAATTGGTCATTGCCTAGCCCATGGATGCTATCTTTGCAATACTGTTATGTCCCCAGAGCATGTCCCCTGCTGTGTACTCATACCATCAGCATCCTTACTTAGGCTCTCACTATTTCTCCACCCACCATTTACTAGTTACGGGTCATTGGTACTTCCTTTAGGTTTCTATGCTCCCTCTTTCCTAATCTGTAAAATGGGAACAATAATGTACTTATCCGTCAGAGTTGTAGTGAAGATTAAATGAGATATTCTGTATGAAGTATGTAGCACAGAGCCTAGCACACTAGCAAATGCTTACTGACCATACCCTGTTAGAGTCACCCTGCCATAATTCATCTTTCCTGTTCATCTGATCGTTTCTCCTATTCAAAAAACATCAACGAGTCCCCCAAAGCCCTTGAAAATAAATTCCTCAAGCTGATATTCAAGGCCTTTCGTATCTGACCCTATCGTACCTTTCCATTCTTGCTTTTCTCTTCAAAGTGCCCTATTCTTTTGATGAAGACCCTCACACTTTCCCCCTAATTCACACTCAACCTTCAAAACATGCACCCACACTCAATCACCGACTGCCCACTCAGACTGTCTTAGCCCATTTTGTGCTACTAAACAGAATACCACAGACTGGGTAATTGATAATAAACAGGAGTTTATTCCTCGCAGTTCTGAAGGCTGGGAAATCCAAGATCAAGGTAGCAGCAGGTTTGGTGTCTGGTGAGGGCCCAGTGCCTGCATCCAAGATGGTGCCTTGAACACTGCATCCTGCAGGAGGGAGGAATGCTGTGTCCTCACACGACAGAAGGTTGAAGCAGGGAACCCATTCCCAAAAGCTCTTTTCTTTTTTTTTATTTTTTTGAGACGGAGTCTTGCTCTGTCGCCCAGGCTGGAGTGCAGTGGTGCCATCTCAGCTCACTGCAAGCTCTGCCTCCCGGGTTCACGCCATTCTCCTGCCTCAGCCTCCCAAGTAGCTGGGACCATAGGTGCCCACTACCACGCCCAGCTAATTTTTTTGTGTTTTTAGTAGAGACGGGGTTTCACCGTGTTAGCCAGGATGGTCTCAATCTCCTGACCTCGTGATTCGCCCGCCTCGGCCTCCCAAAGTGCTGGGATTACAGACGTGAGCCACCGCACCCGGCCCCAAAAGCTCTTTTTAATTCAGCATTACTCCATTCAAGAAGGCAGTGTCCTTATGGCCTAAACACCCCATCAGGCTCCACCTCTCAACACTGATGCATTTGGGATTGAGTTTCAAACATATGGTCTTAAGAGGAGACATTCAAACCATAATAACTAGTGCCCTTAGATACACAACCAATTCACAGTCCCTGTCTTAGGGACTTCTGTCACCTCAAAAAAAAAAATTCTATTACATATTTTCTCATTCTCCATTCTGCAACTCCGGCCTCAGACAATCCTTTCTTCCTTTGAACATCAAAATAATGCTTCTCTTATTGCACTTACACTATGCTTCGTATCACAGTTCTGACTAATCTAACACACAAGAATGCAAGCTTTTAGAACCATGTCTTTTCATCCAATTTACCCAGCTATGTTTGATTCAGTTCCGTGTACATAATAGACCCTCAATAAACATTTTTGGAGTTAAGAGAGAGAACTAACCCCTGCATTATCAGCATATTGAACCCAAACCATATCAGGCTGTAAGGGCTGTATTTTGACCCAAAATTTAGCCCCCAACCTGATGTAATAATGCCCCATAATATTACTATGTTCTGTATACTTGTATCAACACACAAACATGTACAATTCACTGCCTCAACCTCTTTCCATGTATTGTTGAAGAATTCGTGAGAGCAAGAGGTTCTCAAAGGTCTCATTCACTCCTGATTTTTTGTCCCTTTTCACAGGACCTGTGGGTATATCATCTCTGACTGGTAGTATTTTAAATTTACCCAGTGGTATTTAAATTTATCTGATAGCATTTTAAATTGATCTAGTTTATTTAATTTACTTAATCTAATTTAATTAAACATCATCTCCACCTGATGTTATTTAACTTCACCTAATGGTATTTTAAATTTATCACAGTCTAGAAGTTAATCAGAATCAATAATATTGGTTTAGGGCAGTGCTTCTCAAAGTTTTTTCCCTGGACCAGCAACAGCATCAGGATACTTGGGAGAAATACAAATTCTCAGAATCAAACCCAAACCTACTGAATCAGAAACTCAGGGAATGCCTGGCCAGCTTTCATTTTCACAAACGCTGCAGGTGAGTCAGACACATGCTTGTTTGAGAACCACTGGTGAAGGGATTGAGTGAAATTGTTGCTGGACAAATAAACTGGTAACACAGATGGGAGATAAGAAATTTTTTGATGAAAATGAACTATCCCTGGGTTATGGTTTGCACAGATTAGCAGGAGACCAGCCGAGATAGCAGATGAATGTAGTGGCTGAGACCCAATTCTATGATTGGCCAAGGTACAAGATACGCATCTGTTTACTCTGGAACTAAGAGGATAGGGAATGTGTCATAATGTGACACTGTCAGCACACAGAGTTATTTTTAGAGCTGGGTTTTTGCTTCACAAGTAGTAGAAGGATTTAGAATACACTCAGAAGAATACAGTATATAAATGTCTTCCAATTGTGGGTTTTCCCTTCACAATGGTAAACTCAGAAATAAAAAAGCCGAGTGATTGATTGCACAGTGGCTCACATAACAGTGGAGACAGCCAGCCTCACCTGCAAGTATTCAAGCATGTTAATCGGTGCCTAGGTGGCTCAGGAGCCTCACCTGATCTGAGATGGCTGCTGGTGGCATACACACTCTCATGTGCAATAGGATTACTTAATTAACCTCTACAACACCAAAGGGCCAAGGCACCCCAGAGCCACTTTTTTGCCGCATAACTGCTTCTTATCTTCATTAAGTCTAGTGACAGCTTTCCTAACTGTAGGAAATCATGCCTTAGCCCATGCTTGACGACTCATTACTAAGCCAAGTTAAGCAAAATCTGTGGCTTTCCAAGAAATACAGTAGGGACAGGTAAAAGTTTAAAAATTCATTCTATACAGAGTGCTATTGGCTAAGTTCCTTAATCAAAGGATTTTTCATGATTTCTTGGAGAATCAAATTGGCTGCGGAGATTTAGCTATCTATTTTAGAGGTGTGTAGGAGACATTCGGCAAGAAAGAGTAAGCATAAGAAGATGCAAGGAACTTGCAGGGAGACAAGAATTTTGCACCTACGTTTTCAAAAATCAAGATGTAAGTGAGCACGGTCAGGTCTACAGTTGGGAGTCAAAGTGGAGCTCAAATCACAAGTAGCTATATAGGCCAGGTGCGGTGGCTCATGCTTATAATCCTAACACTTTGGGAGAGCAAGGTGGGAAGATCACTTGAGACTAAGAGTTCAAGACCAGCCTGGGCAAAATAGAAAAACCATGTCTCTACAAAAAAGTAAATAAATAAATTTAATTAGCCAGGCATTGTGGCATAGCCCTGTAGTTCCAGCTACTCAGGAGGCTGAGGCAGGAAGATCACTTGAGCTCAGCAGTTCAAGGTTATAGTGAGCTATGATCGCACCACTGCACTCCAGCCTGGGAAACAGAGTGAGACCCTGTCTCTAAAATAAAGATGAAAAAGTAGCTATATAAAATTATGAATTATAAAGCATTATAGAGAAAACTCTATGACTATCAGAAAATTATTAAATATATTACGTTCAGCATCCAGCGTAGATTTTAGCTGGCACCAGACACTATAGAGAGTGACATTCATTGACAAGTAGCTTGACATAACTTTGGATCCTAGGGTCCCAGTAATTTTAGGAAGAACTGATTTTATAATGTTCTCCTCCCTTTCCCAGTTCCACATCAATTAAAATATAAAACCCAAGAACAAACACATTTTCAGAAGGGGAAGAATCTCTTATCCTTGACAAAGCTACAGAAGAGCTATCAGTACAGTTAAGAACAGTATGAAATCCTGCCTCAGGTTCTCTGCCATCCCTTCTCGCCTTGTGAATTCACAGTGATTTATCCAGTACGCAAATATTCAGCCTCTCACAAGTGCTAGATAAATGCTGTGCTGTTAACTGGGGATACATTCAAGAAGTCTGCAATCAAATGCAGTCGACCAGACTTTCATGAGAATCACCTGAGGCACTTGTTAAAAAACCAATATCCAGGCCCCATGCCAAACCTTCTTAATCAGAATCTCTGTGGATGGAACCTTAGAATCTGTGGGCCTCAGAGGCCACCACAGGTACTGAAGCCCACTGATCTGTGTTAATGGGGAAAGTTTATCCCCATTCCTCCAAATTAAGATGGCTTTTCCTCAGCCAAGAGACTACTTCCATGGAGGGAAAGCTACATGCATGGTGGTTTCAAGCAAAGGCACCCATCACTTTGGCCTTGCACAAAGACATGCAGTTTTGGCAAAAGCAAACGAACCACTAGGGAAAGGTGTAGACCACTTGGCCTTCAGCTATGGCTGGTGGACATGAGGGAGCTGTCATCAGAAGTGGCACGATTTGCTGCAATTGTACTTAATGTGTGTGTTTGGGTTGGAAGTTCCCGTGACTCAGCAGAATATGAAACTGGAGGCAGTAATTTGGGAGCTTTAATTTAAGAATATTCAACTCAAGGGCAAAAGATATTTAGCTCTAATTTTACATCTTTAGGACTTTAACATATCTGGGCTTGAGATGTTAAGATTTAATTATTGAATTTTAATCTCTCCCTGGGAATTTTATAATGGGAGAGATTCTACATCAAACTTTGGCATATCTCTATGTTGTTGGCATTTTGTTATTAGATCTTGGCATCTCCTTGCAGATTGTCCAATATGTTATGTTGAACAACAGGGCTAGAAGGGAAAGGGGTGCAATTTCTTGGGTCCTCTGTGTCCTCAACAGCTTTGTGGTATGACAGCAGAAAGTTGCTAATGGTTCATCAAGTGCTTGTTCTGACTGGGTCCCCTGACTCTGGCCTAAATGGCATTGGCAGGGGACTGGGACTAGAAAATTTAATAATGTAGTGGTTTTGCAAAACCAAATAGATTTATATCTGGGTCTTAAAAGGCTTAGCCCAGGCCAGGTGCAGTGGCTCACGCCTGTAATCCCAGCACACTGGGAGGTGGAGGTGGGTGGATCATGAGGTCAGGAGATTGAGACCATCCTGGCCAACATGGTGAAACCTCATCTCTTCTAAAAATATAAAAATTAGCTGGGTATGATGGCATGCACCTGTAGTCCCAGCTACTCAGGAGGCTGAGGCAGGAGAACCCCTTGAATCCGGGAGGTGGAGGCTGCAGTGAGCCGAGATCGCACCACTGCACTCCAGCCTGGTGACAGAGGAAGACGCTGTCTAAAAAAAAAAAAAAAAAAGCGTAGCCCAGAAGCAATCATATACAGCATTTGGAAAGCCAGGTTTCAAAGATTCACTGACTCCTGTTGTCAGAGTAAGACCCAAGAATGGGATTGGGACCTAGAGAGTCCAATCAATGGTTTTAAACTAAAGGTTCTTAAAATATAGAATGCAGAGCAACAACATCAGCACCACCTAGGTAGTCACGTTACTCATTTCTGTGTCTAGTCAAGTCATTGGCAGGATGTCAGAAAAACTCTCTCAGCATTGCGATCCAAAAGTGCAGGGCTAGAGGTCACATTGCAATGTGAACGTGTCCTAAGTCTATAATCTACTGTTCAAACTACTTGAGTTAGCCTCAAGGGTCAGGCTGTCAAATCACGCCCACACAAATCAGAGACCTTACTCAAACTTAAGCTTTAGTGGTAACCTTAAAGATATAAGCAATCAAGATGCACGGCAAAGCAGGTAAAGGTGGGATGCTCTGTGTAGCTGTTCAGGCCCTTTCTCCCCACATTAAACACATACTCTGGGCCAGAGGAATAATATATGGTATCTCTAGATATGAGGTTTTTGTATCACGTCATACTTGGGGGAGTGTTCAGGTTATGAAAGTTGTAGAGTTAACATAATCCCCTTTGGGAATCATGCCTCATAAATGTATACAGTCTAGGTTTATTGATGTTAAGTAATCCTAAACTAGGGCTATCCAACTGAGAACATGCCCTCTTTAAAGACTCTCTGCCGGGCGCGGTGGCTCAAGCCTGTAATCCCAGCACTTTGGGAGGCCGAGGCGGGCGGATCACGAGGTCAGGAGATCGAGACCATTCTGGCTAACACAGTGAAACCCCGTCTCTACTAAAAATACAAAAAAATTAGCCGGGCATGTTGGCGGGCGCCTGTAGTCCCAGCTACTCGGGAGGCTGAGGCAGGAGAATGGCATGAACCCTGGAGGCGGAGCTTGCAGTGAGCTGAGATGCGCCACTGCACTCCAGCCTGGGGGTGGGGGACAGAGCAAGACTCCGTCTCAAAAAAAAAAAAAAAAAAAAAAAAAAGACTCTCCTAGGCCAGGCGTGATGGCTCATGCCTGTAATCCCAGCACTTTGGGAGGCTGAGGTGGGCAGATCACCTGATGTCAGGAGTTCAAGACCAGCCTGACCAACATGGAGAAACCCCATCTCTACTAAAAATACAAAATTAGCTGGGCATGGTGGTGCATGCCTGTAATCCTAGCTACTTGGGAGGCTGAGGCAGAAGAATCGCTTGAACTCAAGAGGCGGAGTTTGCGGTGAGCCGAGATCACACCATTGCACTCCAGCCTGGGCAACAAGAGCAAAACTCCATCTCAAAAAAAAAAAAAGACACTCCTATCCCAAATATCATTAGTCTACCAGAAGGTCCAGTTAGCATCAGCACGTGTACAAGGAGATTAAACCAGGTCACCTGAGTTCTTTTCTGGAAGCATTCCTCCAGGAATCAGGAAAGACGTGGGCCACAGGCTGGCTGCCTTATCTCTTTCCTCCCCACCAAGACACTTCTGAGACGGAAAAGAAAGATATTATTAACAATTATGCCAGCCAGGCATGGTGGCTCACACCTGTAATCCCAGCACTTTAGAAGCCCGAGGTAGGCAAATCACTTAAGTTCAGGAGTTCGAGACCAGCCTGGGCAACATGGCAAAACCCCATCACTAAGAAAAACGCAAAAAAAATTAGCCAGGTTTGGTGGCATACTCCTGTAGTCCCAGCTACTTGGGAGGCTGAAGTGGGAGAATCACCTGAGCCCAGGAGGTCAAGGCTGTGGTGAGCCGTGATCACACCACTGCACTGCAGCCCAGGTGATACAGTGAGACTCTGTCTCAAAAACAAACAAAAAATTATTCCAAGGCAACAGTTGAAAATTGGGACTAGCCCAGATAAACCTGGATGTATTGCCATTGTCTTAGTTCATTAGGGCTGCTATAACAGAGTACCACAGACTGAGTGGCTTACAAACAACAGAAATTTGTTTCTCACAGTTCTGAAGGCTGGGAGGTCCGAGATCAAGTCCCCAGCAGATTTGGTGTCTGGTGAGGGCCCACTTCCTGGTTCAAAGACCAGCACCTTCCTCTGGGTCCTCACACGATGGAAGAATAAAGGCAGCTCTCTGGGATCTCCTTTAAAAGAGCCCTAATCCCATTCATGAGGACTCTACCCTCATGAACTAATCACTTCCCAAAGGCACCACATCCTAATACCATCACACTGGACATAAGGTTTCAACATATGAACATGGGAGGGGACACAAACATTCAGACCCTGGCAGTCACCCTATCTGTAGCGCCTAGCACTGGAAGTTTGTGGGTAGCAGAGGAGAAATAAGGCTTGAAATGTAGGGAATCAGAAGGTAGTCTGTGAAAAATTATTTTCATCTTCAGACATCTAAAATTGTAACTGGAGGATTACAATTGTAACTGGAAAATTATTTTAATCTTCAGACACGTAAAATTGTAACTAGAGGATTCCCGTTGAAGCCTAGTCAAAACAAAAGTTCTTTTTCTGGCAGAAATATACTCAATAATGCATGACATGTAATTATAAATGCACTCGACATTTTTTTCTTTTTTGATAAGAATTGCACAAAATAGAATTTATCATAACTCCTTTATCATAGGCCAAACTTCTATAGTTGTACTAAATGAGTTTGTCTGTGTGTGACATCACATGATTTATGCACTCCAAGCTCTAATAAGGAAAAAAAAACTTTGATCAGTCATGCCAGAGGAAGAACTAAATTATCTTTCTATTCTCACTGTAGAAATTGATATTACAAATTCATTGTCATGTAAAGAGGCAATCAAAGCATAGAATGCCCCTAAGAAGAGTAGAAAAAATATATAAACATATCCCGGAAAATACATTAATAAAAATATTACATTGCTTTCTGAATTTTACAACTTCTGTGATATTTCTCAGCATTCTGAGCTTGTGACGTCTGTGATATTTCTCAGCTTTTTGAGTTGCCACCTGGTAAGGTAGGAGAAACAAAAGAAGCTGGGGAGTCGGACAGATTTGGTTTGAATCCTGGTCCTTCCATTTACTAATTGTGTGACTTTGGAGAAGCCCCTATACCTCTTGGTACCTTGGCTCCCTCATCTGTAAAATGGAGAGAATAAGAGTAGCCTGCATCATAGGGACATTACGAGGGTTAAATAAGTGAACACATTAATTGCTTAGAACATGGCCTGGTAGAGTAGGGGCACAATTAATGTTAACAATTAAGTGGGCAAGTGACCTGTCTTAACCTCTCTGAGCCTCCATTTCTACCCTTACAAAATGAGGAAAATGATACCCATCTTACAGAAATGCAAAGATTACAGGTCGAGTCACTGGGATTTAGTGAGTATCAATAAACGACAATGGCCAGGCACAGTGGCTTACACCTGTAATCCCAGCATTGTGGGATGCCAAAGTGGGTGGATCGCTTGAGATCAGGAGTTTGAGACCAGCGTGGCCAACATGGTGAAACCCTGTCTTTACTAAAAATACAAAAATTAGCTGGGCATGGTGGTGTGCGTCTGTAATCCCAGCCTCCCTACTCAGGAGGCTGAGGCACAAGAATCGCTTGAACCTGGGAGGCAGAGGTTGCAGTAAGCCCAGATCACGCCACTACACTTCAGCCTGGGTGACAGAGCAGGATCTATCTCAAAAAAAAAATTTTTTTAAGTTTAAAAAAAAAAAACAAGAATGACTGATATTCAAATAACAGGCTCCAGTGAGCCAACGAGTCTCTCCTCTCAACTTCCTCAGTGAAGGATCCTGCCCCACCTGGATGGTGCTCCCGAAACGTGTGACACCAGCCTCCTGCTCCCAGCCTCCCTTCCTGTGACCCATCACCCCCTCACACTCCTGGTGGCTCCCTAAAAGTCTTTGGATATCATAGTTACTTTATTCACCTGGTGTTGAATAAAAGCACCTAACTAGCCTTAGGGCAACAGGATTTCTGCCTTTTTACATTTTATTTCTCTCATGGTTTTACTTTTTTCTCTCAATCTCTTTCAAGTTTGCAGTGTTTGGTTTATTACACTAGGTATGAAAAAAAAATAGATGAGTGGTTAATTGGAATGCTTGGGATCTCCCCATGCCTAGAAATTAAACCATACACTTGGGTCCCAAAAAGAAATGGGTATTGATTCCACTTTAACTGTCAGGGATGTTCTCTGACTTCCAACACGCCCTCCGTTCCCTTCCCCAGCAGCCAGAAAGCAGCATGTAGGTAATGCGGCCTGACTTACCTAATGGAATGGCTTGACGCCTTCATTTAGAAAGCAAAAGCACTAAACTAACACCCTGAAATGAGGTCATCTCAATGTTGTACGTGGAGGAAACTATGAAAAACTTGATTCTTTCACTGAGCTTCAACCTCTGGTGTCAGTTTAATCCATTCATCGATTTTTATTCATTTACAAACCATTAAGGCCCTGTGTGTTACTCTGATAGGCACTCCTCAGAAACAAGGCCAGAGAAGCTGAATTTTACTACCAAGTTTCTGAATTTAGAAACTTGGTTGCTGAAAAGACACAGGATCCAAAATTAAAGAAAGGGTGGGGAGAGAGGGGAGGGAATGGCAGGGGGTGGGACATCAGCTCTGTGTCCTGTCATCATCTCTCTATCTACCTGAAAAGAATACTGCCAGCTCTGAACCACTCTTTGGGACTCTTGCCCAAGCAAAGGTTTTTTTGTTTTCAAATGAAACAGACCCTGATAGAATAACAACTTTCATGGAAGGAAAAATCACCATTATTATTCCAGGTAATTCCACGGCATCATCATATTGAACTATTTAATCTATACATCCAAATGAAAAAAGTTCATTGTTTCACCACTCTGCTCAGTCTGGCATATTTAAGGGTCAGGTCTGCTACCAAACCACATAAAAACAGGCCCTGTGATATCCTCTAGTTCACAGGTCCCCAACCCTCGGGATGCAGACTGGCACTGGTCCGTGGCCAGTTAGGAACTGGACCATACAGCAGGAGGTGAGCAGCAGGCCAGCAAGCATTCCTGCCTGAGCTCCACCTCCTGTCATATCAGGGATGGCATTAGATTCTCACAGGACTGCAAATCCTGTTGGGAACTGTGCACTCAAGGGATCTAGGCTGTGGCTCCTCATGAGAATCTAATGCCTGATGATCTGAGGTGGAACAGTTTCATCCCAAAACCATTCTCTCCACGATCTGTAGAAAAATTGTCTTCCATGAAACCTGTCCCTGGTGCCAAGAAAGTTAGGAACTGCTGCTAGTTGTTCCTGGACTCTGAGCTGAGCCCCTGGCCTCACCTCTGAGTTTGCCTCTCAACTTATGCTATTTCTTCCTGACTGTTGACCTTGCTCTCAACTCACACCTGGGTCCTGGTGTTCAAAACCCCCACCAGCACTAACATATTCAAGGAAAAGCACCCAAAAACCTGGTGCAAAAATAATACTAGAGTTGAATATCATTTTTGTAAAAAATATAATTATAAATATGTGTGTGTGTGTATATACATATATACACACAAGTATATTTATTGTGTGTGTGTATATATATATATCATTCATATCTATGTGTGTGTGTATATATATATATATTTCCCTCTCAGGAAAATCCTCAGTAAATGGGCTTCTATGACTTATCTGGATCTGCACACCACATTCCAGGGTTTGAAGCAGGCTTGGGAGTATCCTTGGGGTTGCAGG
This sequence comes from Hylobates moloch, assembly GCF_009828535.3. NCBI lineage: Eukaryota > Metazoa > Chordata > Mammalia > Primates > Hylobatidae > Hylobates > Hylobates moloch. The sequence goes on from NW_026652278.1 coordinate 130,257,530, forward strand.
GTTGTATGTATACAACCCTGAAACTGGGTTGTGTATGTGTGTGTGTGTGTGTGTGTATGCATATATATACAGTATATGTATACTGTATAGTATATACTGTGTATATATAGTATATGTATATACTATATAGTATATACTGTATATATATAGTATATGTATATACTATATAGTATATATACATACACATACACACACAGCTAGTATATATATACATAGCCAGTATATATCTACAAATATATATATAAATATATATGTATATATAAATATGTGTGTATATATATATAAATATATATGTATATAAATATACATATATATATAAAATATATATATATATAAAATTATTCCTGGTCATTCCAACTATATATATACCGCCAGCCAGATATGTAGGCATGAGCCTAAATATTAACTGAATCATGTAGGTTAGGTAATTTGTGTGTATTTATTATTTATTTCTGTGTTTTTTTCAGAGTCTATTTCAGGCTGTCATCTCCAGGACACTGCCTGGGCTATCAAAGTGATGCAAACTCCTGAACAGACATGGAATCTATATGTTCCTGCCCAGGGTCTCCTAGAACTCTAGGACATTGAGGCTCTAAGACACTTCACAAAGCAGGTCTTTTGATTCCAACTGCAACCCCAAGAATAATCCCAAGCCTGCCTAAAACCCTGGAATATAGTCTGCAGATCCAAATAAGTCATAGACAGAAACCCATTTACTAAGGATTTTCCTGAGAGGGAAAACTGGTGTCCTTCCTAAATGAATATAATGGAGTTGACCCATTGCCCATTGCTAGTGAGGAAAGTGTAGGACTGGCTTTAGAATCAAACAGACTCAGGTTAGACTGGGCTCTGCCACTCACCAGCCGTGTGACATTGGGTAAATTAATCACTCTTGGCCTCCATTTCCTAACCCATAAAATGGGGAGAAGTCCATCTACTTGATCAGGTTGTCATGAAGATGAATGAGATGAGGTTGCAAAGTGTTCAGCGTGGTGCCTGGCTATGCAGCCGCTGGATCAATAGTACTGATCAATACTGAAGGCTACTGATATAATCTGGTCTTTGAGCTGTTTTACAGTGAAGCACAGCCTGAGCACTGATCATCCTCTTGCGAAGGTCAGCTTTCTTTGGTAGGGATTAAAGGGGAGATGTCGCCTACCTTCCTCCTGAGCTCTCTACTGGGAAATGCTCCCTGCTCTGGGCCAGGTCACCACTCACTCTGTGGCCAGTCACTGCCTGGTGCTCCTGGACACAGACTCTTCAGATAGGATGCCACTCCTTCTCCAGGGAAAAAGGCAGAAAGGGAAGTAGGAAGGGAGCATATCCCTTTGCTGTGCTGCCTCTTCATTCTCTGCTTCACTTGGTATAAGGCTACAGGGGGATGTGTGTCACATTTCCCTAAAAGTCTGGGGTAGTTAAAGGGAGTTACTACACTGTAACAGACTCACAGCCACGTACTGAATATGTTTCCCATAGCCTGGGGGAAAAGGACCCAGACAGGCAACTCACCTCAACGAGGCGCATATCCCACTTCCTAACTCTGTTCTCCTGCCCTGAGGTCTGCCCTTCTCTCAAAAACACACCTTTTGGCTGGGTGTGGTGGCTCACGCCTGTAATCTCAGCACTTTGGGAGGCCGAGGCGGGAGGATCAGTTGAGGTCAGGAGTTCGAGACTAGCCTGGCCAACATGGCCAAAACCCATTTCTACTAAAAAACACAAAATTAGCCGGGCATGGTGGCACACGCCTGTAATCCCAGCTACTCAGGAGGCTGAAGCACAAAAATTGCTTGAACCACAGAGGCGGAAGTTGCAGTGAGCCCAGATTTCTCCACTGCACTCCAGCCTGGGCAACAGCATGAGAATATGTCTAAAAAAAAAAAAAAAAAAACACCACGCCTTTCCTTCCGTTCCAGCTGCTATCACAAAGAAAGAAAGAAAAGAAAGAAAGGAAGGAAAGAAAGAAAGAAAGAAAGAAGGAGAAAGAAGAAAGGAAGGAAGGAAGGAAGAAAGAAAGAAAGAAAGAAAGAAAGAGAAAAGAAAAGAAAAAAAAGAAAAGAAAGGAAAGAAAGGAAGGAAGGAAAACACACCTTTCCTTTAACTTCTGCAGCACAGACAATGCTATCAAATCTTGTTTCATTTTCCTCTTCCCAAGCACATGAGAAGACTCCATCCTTGGCCTTCCATGCAGGCATTGTGAGGGCCATGCAATGGGGTTCTGGGCAATGGGATATGACTAGAAGTGATGTTTGCCACTTCCAGGCCTGGTCATAAATCCCCTGCAGGAGAGCGTCCACTCCCTCTCTTCTCTGACTGCAGTTCCTTGAAGGTGACATGTTCTAGGAGGCACTGCTACAAGATGGAGAGGTGCTGCCCACTCTACATCAGAGTTTGTATTGTGAGCAAGGAGGAAACCCTCACAGTGCTTCACCCCTGAGGTCCCAGGGCTATCTGTGACCATACCATAGCCTTAATTACCCAGACAAATATCACCTCAGACTAAGGCTCTTCGTCAACCCTTCAAGAAACCCTGCCCTCAGGTGTTAGGCTTACTCCAAAATCTATATTCTTCCTTCTAGCTGTACATCTTACTAAATCTGAATTATTCATCTGAAATAATGCCCCAAAGAGAAAAGTGAGACTTTGGCAGAATAATGAGTGGTGACTTAGGCACTTTAAGCTCCAGCAAGATAGAGAAAAACATTGTCATTCTATATCCAAACTCTATTTTTTTCTCATTTGTATGGATATGTTCACACATCATGCTCCCACACATAATGCTACCCACAGGTAAATCTCACACACACACACACACACACACACCTGAAGAGCTAATAGTCTCAGACCAGGAATCACAAACACAAACGTCTGAAGCAGCCATACAGAAAATGCCAGTATTGAAACAGACTGTGCACAAAGCTGTGGAAAACTGGCTGAGCCGTGCCTTGTCTGAAGGAAGCAGCTCTTTCCCCGTGTCCCCAGCTGTTACCGTGCAAGCTGCGGCTCAGTGTGGCCAGATCTTGCAATCCTTTAAAAAAAATTAATATCTAAGTATTTATAGAAACTCTCCAAAGTTTTACAACGTGGCAACTATGTACTTCAAATAAAAAGTTTTTTAAATCTTTGCATGCCAAACACAACTGAGCTGCTTGGTAGGTGTGCCCATGTTATGTGGGCCTACCATTTTGCATCATCTTCCCCAACCGTGTATGATTTATTTAACTCCTGCCCTGTAGTTTGCAAGGCTGCCTCTCTCACAGGAAAGTGAATAGCTAATTATGCAGGGTAATCCTTTTTCTTCATCACCGATCCTCCTCATCTGCAAATTCGAATTGCGCCCCCATGGCCACTGGAAATAAGAATCCAACCCATTGATAAGTCATATGCATCTTACATTTTGACTGTGGCTCCCTTAGCTACATCCAGGCAACCTCCAGCTTCTGATTACCATATGCAAGCACTCCATTAAATTCTTAACCAGCACTGCCCTTGCTGCTGCCTCTCTGAGGCAAGGGAGGACCATTAATGATGATGGCCTCACACCTCTCTCTGTCATCCAAATACTCCTGTGAGCAACAGCCTACAAGTGTGAAATAATAGTCAGAAATTAGAACTGTATTTTTGTGCCTGCACTACAATTTTTCTGAGAACAAGGCTAGCTAGCTTTCAGAAGGATCAAACAGAATTTGAAAATCACCCTACTTTATGTACCAAGAGCTTTAAGAATATCAAACATTTCTTACCATTTGCAAGCAAATGGGTCAAAAGATTTTTCCGCGATTATCTCCTCCAGAAAAGAGCAGTTTGAAACCAGAGAAAATGGGTGTTACTAAGAAAGAAAAAAAAAAAACTACTTTAAGAGAACAAGAAAGTCAGTCCCTGAGATATCTCAGAAATTGAGATGGAATAACTTTCTTCTACCACACATGTGAGCTCCAAAGCACAAGAGAGGCTGCATTTCAAGCAGAAAGCTCTTTTCAAAGCACAAATGTTGGAAAAATAGACCAAGACATCAGCGCATTCTAAACACAGCTGTGTTTGTCCACACCTACTCCTGCCAGGCTGTGTTTGATTTAACCTGGCAACCCAGGGGTGAAAGGCTGCCGCATCCAATTATTCAGTCTCTGAGGCTCCTCTTCTCCCAGCATTATTATTGTTGATGTTTGATAGAGTAAATTGACCTATTATTAAATGTTGCAGCCAACAGAGAGGTTTTAATAACCTTTTGGAGTTTTGTATTAAATGTGTTTTTAGAGGGCTGTAATTTGTATTCATCCCAGAAAAAAAAAAAAAACAATGGCCACTATTCTGGGTGCCGTGGGCTGTGCCTGCCGGGGTGAGTCTTACCACACCAGTCTGCTCCAGTCTCGGTTTACTGCATGAGTCACAGCTGTCTCTGGGATAATGTATTTATTAGCACTGGGGGGAAAAAAGAAAGGAAAACAGGTTGTGAGATTTGCCAATCAGTTGGGCTCTGCAAGTTGGAGAGTTCAGCAGGCTTTTTTGAGTGTTCTGGGTCACCTAGGAGTGAAGAGCCTACAGAAGTTGTCAGGAAAGTATAAAGCCCCAGGTTGTCATCAGGATAATGAGCCGGCGCCCTAGCTGGACTGGTTATCTCAGGCCTGCATCACAGGCAGAGGAAGTTTACAAGAGAGAGCTTAAGGTGCAGTGTCAGCGTGTCCCTAGTTAGGGCCTGAGGGTACAACCGACTGAGCATCAGCATCCGATAGATAACAACAAAAGCCATTATCTCTCTCCCGGCTGGGCTGCCAAGTGCCGGGGCCAGGATTGCCTGGTGTTTGCAGTTTCCATAGCAGCACTGTTTTGTTCTAGCTGGCAAAGTACACGGGGAGGATGGATAAACATTGCAGGAAATGACACGAACAACCCAAGTACTGAGCCTGGGATCTCATGGCAGGCTCTGCCCTTTGTGAGTCAGTGGCGGAGGTGAGGACGGACACATTTCAGGAGGTGGCTGGAAACTAACAGCGCCTTCAAGCACAGCACCTGGCTAAACTCAGCCATCCCTCCAAGGCTAGAGCTCGAGGTCTCTACTCCATTTCCCAGAGCGTTGGAAACACATGCAGTGCATTTGGAATGCCGATAAAATATGGAGAGAGCCCCTGCACAGGCCAAGTGAGGGGTGGGAGTGAGGTGCTGTTATTCTCGGCTGCCCAGAACTCATTGAAGCCCTGGCTCCTCTTCCACCTCAGTGCTGCACCGATACAGAGGGGTCTCTGACATGCTGGTCACTGATTTGGAACGTTACGCTCCATGCCTGTGGGTTTATACCTGCAGGGGGCCAACACCTCCACCCCTTGCACTGGAAACCGCTAGAGAGGGTTTGAAATGGGGGGTGATACATTGTTCAAATCCATTATTTACTGGGCATACAGCTACTACGCCCTACTAAGTAAGACAAAAGAAGACCTGGTCCCAGTCTTATGTATTAATCACGTAGTATGTAATAGGTCTAATTCGCTTTAATTTCAGTTTTCATCTATTGGATAGAAACTGAACTAGTTGTCTCAGAATAGGAAGCAGAGTTTTTGGCCACTAAGGAAGCCCAGCAATTTCTTGATATTACAATATCAAAGCACCTCAATGGTGTTTTCGGTGTTAAAGAAATAAATCCTCTAATTTAAAGATGCTTAATTATTTTTATGCCATCCTCTCACTATCATCATCGTCTCAAGCTGACACATGGGAAAAATGGTAGGTAACATTAAGTTTTATGTTTGCCAAAGGTCATAAATGTCAAATTAAGGGTGAGAGGTCACAAACTCATCCACTAGTCTAGATGATATTTCTTGTTCCCAACCCTGTGTAAACACAGAGGGTTTAATGCAAATACATTGGCCACTTCCATCCTCCCTGTTCTGGGATGTGGCTGCTATAATATTACTTCTTTTTTATGGATCAAGCTAAATGCACCCTGTGTAACCTAAAGCCTTCCCTGGCTGAATATCAGTGCCTTTGGACTTTCAGGTTAATGGGACTAAATGTCTTTCTTTTAGATAAGCCAAAAAATATTATGGTCTCAGCTAGACCTAAATGACAAAATTGAAAAGGGTAGGAGAATAAATCAAGAATGGAAGGAGTTAAGGAAACTCACATATTTAAACCTGCACAGTAAACAAAGGGCAAGTGTACTAAGAACCAGTCTTAGCTATGATTAAAAAACCAGATTTTACTGGTCTTTGTTTCTCTAGAATCATAGCCAGTTGCCGGGTACATTGTAAGTACTCATAATTATTTGTTGAATTAATGATCCTCTCAGGGCTCCAGCAGCAGAATGGAAAGAAGCATCTGCAGTGTGGTGGAAAGCACCTGAGACTCAGGCTGCTCAGCCTCTGGCCCGCTCCTCCTGAGTCTTGGCGGGGAGCCCAGCCTCCAGGGGCCCTTGCTTTCATGGTCACTGTCCTGCTGCTACCTGACCGATGCTGGAAACCAAGGTAGGTCAGGCCTTGAGGTGGAAACCAGGCAACAGTTTCTGCCCTTGTTTTCCAGGACTAGGTAAGAACTTATTCTTCCTAGTTATGGGTTAAAAGCAAGAACTCTGTATCTCCCTGCAATCTCTCAGGAAATAAATATGTCACCATCCACATCATCTCATGTTCATGGCAGCCCTCTGTTTGACTTTACACAAAACACTCCCAAGACTGAGCTGGTGGGAGAAAAAAAAAAAAAAAAGCACATCAAAACAAAGCAAAAAGCCCCTGATATCTAGGTCCTTATACTTTGATATTAACCATCATTTAAAGAGTACTTAGTAACTGCCATGCACTGTGCTAAGCACGTTACTAACATCTGATTTATTCTTCACTCCTGTAAATGGACAGAGTTCAGAGAGCTGACGTAGCTTGCCCTGGGTCACACAGCTAGCAAGTGACGGAGCTGAAATTGGAATCCAGGTTTGACTGACTCCAAATTCCAGGCATACTCTTTACCATTACAGCGAGCTGTCCCCTCCAGCCTAAGGCAAGAGACAGCACAAGCGCTACATAAATGATAAAGGAGCCTACAGTGTTTCATCCACTACTTCCCAGACAGGCAAGAGGGAAACGCATTTGAAAGGCTCAGAATTTTTTTTAAATTTTTTGAATAGGTAAAACATTTACAGGTTTCAAAAAAATCAAACAGTCTGCAGAGCTTCAGAGTGAAACATCTTATTCCCATCCCGTCCTCCACCAGCTCTCTATACTCTTTATTGGATTTGTAAGGTATCCTTCAGAGTTCCTTTATGCAAATACACGCACATGTGAACATATATATTTTTCCTTCTTGTTTTTCACAAAAGGTAATGCACTCTACATACTGTTCTGCACCTTGGGCTTTTCTTTTTCCACTTGCCATTTCATCTAACCAAAGACTTGTCAGTCTTTCCATATCAATGCATAGAGACCTTCCTTTTTTTTTTTTCTTTTTGAGACGAAGTCTCACTCTGTCACCCAGGCTGGAGTGCAGTGGTGTGATCTCGGCTCACTGAAACCTCCACCTCCCAGGTTCAAGCGATTATCTTGCCTCAGCTTCCCAAGTAGCTGGGACTACAGGCACCCACCACCACACTGGGCTAATTTTTTGTATTGCAATAGAGTATAGCTTAGCATTCCACTGTAATTTATTTAAGCAGTTCCATATTAATGGACAATTGGATTGCTTCTGATCTGTTCTGCTAAAAATAATGGTACGATGAATAACTTTGAACATATACCGTTTTACATCTGTGCCAGTATATATCTGTATGGTAAAATCCTAAAAGTGGATTGCTAGATCAAAAGATATATGTGTTTGTGGCCAGGTGGGGTGGTTCACACCTGTAATCCCAGCACTTTCAGGGGCCAAGGCAGGCAAACTGTGTGAGCCCAAGGATTTGAGACCAGCCTGGGCAACATGGTGAGACCCTGTCTCTACAAAAACAAAAAACTAGCCAGGAGTGGTGGCATGCACCTTTAGTCCCAGGTACTTGGGAGGCTGAGGCAGAAGGATTGCTTGAGCCTGGGAGGTTGAAGCTGCAGTGAGCCATGATCCTGCCACTGCACTCCAGGCTGGGTGACAAAGCAAGACCCCATCTCAAAATAAATAAATAAATAAATAAACAAATAAATAAATAAATAAAGATATGTGTTTGCAATTTAAATAGGTATTGTGAATACCTTTCTGTTTAGGGTCTCACAAGGGTACAATCAAGGCTTCAGCTTAGGCTATCGGCAATACCTATTTAAATTGCAAACACATTTTTTTGGGGGGTTTTTTTGGTTTTGATGTTTTAGGGAGAGTATTTGAGAAGTTATGTGTAGTCCTTGCTTTCAAAAGGCACATCACCTAATTAGGAAAGGCCTGCAATCCACGCATGAAATGTGGAAGGATCAAAATTGAAGGCAAACATCCTAACTTTGCTAAGTGATTGGCTAAAAATAGGAACAATACTCACCAAAACCATTCATTATTTGTTCATCCATCAACATTCTTATTAAATTTTTATTTCAGAGGTAGAAAAACAAGGATGGGCTAGAGGCGATAAAAGTTGAGTGGACATTGATTTCTGTTTGGGGATCTATGTGGCTCTAGGGGAGCTGATTCTATCCCAGGGATAGAGCCCCAGAGATTTTCTACACCAATCAGGACTTTCCATCCCCCTGATCAAAACACTGGGCTCAGAGGTGAGCACTGTAGGCTAAGCAGGCCCATCAGTGTGATTCTCAGGGTTTTGCTTGGAACTTTAGGATAAAAGTATTTTCTCTTCCTTTGGAAAGAGAAATATTATGAAATAAAATCATTTTTGCTACCATGAGGAGAGTGAGAGAAAAATAAAAGTTTTTAAATTAAAGAAACCCCTAGCTAGCATCCTGATGATTTTGTGTACCTTTGGATCAACCTCACATGAAGCCCAGTTTACCGATAAACAATGCAGTGGCATAAGCCAGTAATACTCGTTTATTTCTCAAGAGAATTTCTGTGACTCGATTTGGGCCAGGCACGATGGTTCATGCCTGTAATCCCAGCACTTTGGATTTTTTTTGGGGATTTTTTTTTTTGGTGGGTTGGTATTTTTAGTAGAGATGGGGTTTCACCATGTTGCGCAGGCTGGTTTCAAATTCCTGACCTCAGGCAATCCACCCACCTCGGCTTCCCAAAGTGCTAGGATTACAGTGAGCCACATCGCCCAGCCAATTCCAGCACTTTGGGAGGCAGAGGAAGGTGGATCGCTTGAACTTAGAAGTTCAAGACCAGCCTGGGCAACAGAGGGAAATTCTATCTCTACCAAAAAAAATACAAAAAAAAAAAAAAAAAAGGAATTAGCCAGATGTGGTGGTGCACTCCTGTAGTCCCAATTACTCAGTAGGCTGAAATTGGAGGATTGCTTGAGCCCTGGAGGTGGAGGTTGCAGTAAGCCAAGATCGCACTACTGCACTCCAGCCTGGGTGACAGAGCAAGACCCTGTCTCAAAAATAAAAATAAAAAAGAATTGATCTGTTGATATGGAAGTTTTCATGAGGTTGTCAGTGTTTGAACTGGACCTGCAGACATACAAGAATTGAATGATACAGTGAGCTGGTGAGAATAAACCAGGAAAGATGTGATCTCAGCAAAGGCAGGAACACCCTGGAGTGCTTTCCCTGCATTTTGTGGGATCTGCCTTCTGTCTGCCCTGCAGCAGCCTCATTCTTTATCTACCAAATAATCATTGTCTGATTTACAACCAGGTCCAGTCCTAAAGCTTGTTACCATTAACTATGTAAGTTCAATTTCATTGCAATTTATCTTTTTATCTAACTTTCGAGTTTATCCTAAATAGAAGGCATGTCCTATTCCAGATAGTCAGACAAATTTGCCTTTAAGACCTAAGCTGATATTAAGTAGGAAAGTTCATTCAGCTCATTTTGGAAGTAGTTTGGTTTTTGACAGGATGATAGGACAGAGATGGGAAAAAAAAGGGGATATGGTTTTTAGTGTTATCTATTGCCATGTAACTATATTACTACAAACTTAGCAGCTTTAAAAAGAAAACATTTACTATCCCATAGTTTTGTGGGTCAGGAGTCTGGGCATGGCTTAGCTGGTCTTCTGTTTAGGGTCTTACAAGGATACAATCAAGGTGCTGGCTAAGGCTTCGCTCTCATCTGAGACTCAACCGAGGAAGGATCTGCTCTCAACTCTGATTGTTGGCAAATGCAGCTCCTTGTGGTTGTAGGACTGTGGGGGCTTTAGTATCTTGCTGAATTTTGGCCAGAAGTAGCCCTTGGCTGCCACTGGCCATCTGCAGTTCCTTGCTGCAGGGGGTTCCCCAACATGGCCTCTTGCTTCTTCAAAGCTAGCAAGGGAGAAAAAGAGGCTCCCACAAGGTGGGTGCTCTGGGTGGCCTCATCTCTACAGCTCCAGGCAGCCAGCATCCAGCCTGATGAAACCAAGGTAATAGGTTTCCCACCCATATTTTGAAACCAAAGAGGCAGACTTGATGATCTCCAAATCACCTTTAGTGTTATTATTCCCTCACCTTGAAGAAGAGCATGCTTTTGCAGCCAAATTGCTGTATGGTTCACTCCTGTAGGATCTAAGAAGTCCAACAGCCTTTCTTCATTTCATCCTGTCTCCATCCCTTCAAACTGGCAGTGTTTCTGCTAGGCTGCCTAAATAGGTCTGTGGTTCACCCCCACACTAGCCTCCATATCAAATGGCTATTCAACCATACCCTTAGTGTTCTCTCCTGAGCACACTTCCTCATTTTTTGCAATATGGACAGGCTAAGGATTTCCCAGATTTTTAGGTTTTGGTTCCTTTTTGCTTAACAATTATTTCTTCAACTCATTTCTCTCTTCTCATATTTTACTATAAGCACTTTAGAGGAATCAAGTCACTTTTTAATGCTTTGCTTAGAAGTCAATTAAATATCTAATTTCATTGCTTACAAGTTCTACCTTCCACAAAACACCATAACACAAACACAGTACATCCAATTTCTTTGTCACTTTATAGCCAGGACTTCCTTTCTTCCAGTTTCCACTAACATATTCCTCATTTCTATCTGAGACCTCACCAGAATGGCCTTAACTGTCCATAGTTCTACCAACATCCTATTCGTGATTATTCATGTATTCTCTAAGAAGATGGAAGCTTTCTCTAACAGCTCTCCTCTTTTCTTTCTAAGCTCTCACCAGAATCACCTTTAACAACTGAGATTCACAGCAATGGCAGCTTTTTCTAGCATAGACTTCATCAGGGGTATCCAATCTTTTGGCTTTCCTGGGCCACATTGGAAGAAGAATTGTCTTAGGCCACACATAAAATACACTAACACTGGCCGGGCGCGGTGGCTCACGCTTGTAATCCCAGCACTTTGGGAGGCCGAGGCGGGCGGATCACGAGGTCAGGAGATCGAGACCATCCTGGCTAACACGGTGAAAGCCCGTCTCTACTAAAAACACAAAAAATTAGCCGGGCGTGGTGGCTGGCGCCTGTAGACCCAGCTACTCGGAGAGGCTGAGGCAGGAGAATGGCATGAACCCGGGAGGCGGAGCTTGCAGTGAGCCGAGATCGGGCCACTGCACTCCAGCCTGGGCGACAGAGCGAGACTCCGTCTCAAAAAAAAAAAAAAAAAAAAAAATACACTAACACTAACCATAGTTAATGAGCTAAAAAAATAATAAAAATAAATAAAAAATTTAAAAAGGCAAAAACATCTCATATTGCTTTAAGAAAGTTTACAAATTTGGGTTGGGCCACATTCAAAGCCATCCTGGGCCTCATGTGGCCCGTGGGCTGTGGGTTGGACAAGCTTGGTCTACATATTACCCAGTTTCAGAGCCACTTCCACATGTTTACACATTTGTTACAGCAGCATCCCCATTTCCCGGTACCAATTTCTTCATTAGTCTGCTCAGGCTGCCATAACAAAATTCCACAGACTGGGTGGCTTTCACAACACAAATCTATTTTCTCACAGATCTGGAGGCTGGAAGTCCATGATCAAAGTGCCAGAGGTTGGGTTTCTCCTGAGGCCTCTCTTCTTGGCTTGCAGATGGTCACCATCTTGCTGTGTGCTCACTCAGAAAACTCTGCAACCACCTCCCTAGTATTTATTCTTCTTCTTATCAGAATACTAGTAGTATTGGAATAGGGCCCCCCACTTATGACTTCATTTAGACTTAATTACCTCCTAAAAGACCCTGTCTACAAAGACAGTTATTAGGGCTTCAGCCTATGAATTTTGAAGGGGTGCAATTCAGTCTATAACAATGACCCACCTTCACCAGATACAACATGACCACAAGCACAACGAACTCTTCTGCTGTGCCTGCTTCTTTCAACATATTCGTGCTCGCCATCAGGACTGGTAGAAACTAGTTTGTTTACAGCCATATGGGAGACCGTGGGTTTTTTCCTGAGTGCGATCATGGGGCATGCATTTGTGTGTGTCTGTGTGTGGTACTCAGCTCCAAGGCCTTGTAACAGAGATGATGTATCCCCACTGAAGAAAAATGACAGTCAGAATAAGAAGACGAAGCCAATTTGTCACTTAATGCAAAGGCTGATTGTGCGGCAACAACAGCCTCACACTGGGATTGATGACAAACAAGATGACACTTCCCTGTGGGCCGCCTCGCGCGTTATTATAAATAAATACCATTCGTTTTAGAATCTGCATTACTGCAGAGGACAGATTATACCTCAGCGCCCTACGTATACAGTAAATATCCCAGGGAGTACAATGGCCCTTCTCAACCCACGATAGGAGCCTCGCCTCATGTGACACAGTTTCATAAATAAAATCAGGCTGTAGCACAGAGCCATGAGAACAGAAATGAACACAGAGTTTGACTGATATTAAGGATTCATCTCCATGAAGGGCATGCTTTAAACTGTGGTGGGATTTTGTTCCAAGCGGCCCAGGGGCCCTCAGTAGCTGTAAGGCATTTTTTATTTCTCCCTGGCAGTGAAGCCCAAGAGAACCGCTTGATACCTAAGAGTATTTCCTGAAAATCAGTGTTCGGTTTTCAAGATGAAAATAAATCTGTTAATTTTTTTTGAATATCTCCTTGCCTTTGCCCTGACTGTTCCAAATCTGTCATCCTACGATCTTCAAATAAATTATTTTAACCAAGAAATATAGAGCGACTGTTTTCTATTTATTTCCTTATGCCTTGCTTCAGTGCGGGTTGAATTTGATCTGCCTGTGAGAAATACATATTTTTCATTTCTGGGGCTATCCACTCGTTTTCTATCTTCCTCTCTCCGTCTTCTCGACGTCTTCCTATCTCTGCTATCTTTCCTCCATAAACACGGATAGGCGCAGGTAAGGCTCAGACCATCCCCTTTTCAGGTGTGACACGAGTGCCCTCTGCCGTCCAGAATGGTGAACAACTCAGCATCCAGGCAGGTTCAGACCAGACGAGCAGATGGGGAAAAAACCTACAGCTGTTCTCCCATCTCTGGGCAAACACTGGAAGTATTGTTAAAATGAATAATGTATTAAACCACAATTGTTTATTGACTGCCCTTTCACTATTTGCTTTCCAGTTATTAAACACATTCGCGGGGTGCTTGGGTGTCAGCCCTTAGCCGACTTGAAGCTTCTTTCTGAGGCAATGATGTTCCCAGCCCCCTCGCTTCTCTCCACACGAGACATTTTCGATCTCTTTTGTCAGGTCAGGGTCAAACAACAGTTGTTCTAAGATGACTTTATCAATTCTCAGTTGATAGACTCTAAATGAAAAAATGCCTACCGCCGCCCCGTTGCTACTTAAGAAGGAGGGTTATTTGTATAATGTTCTGTCAGTCCAGCAGGATCTGTGACAGACGCAAAGAGTCAAGTGAAATAAAGAAAAAGATGTTTTTATGCCTTTTATTAGTCTCTCTTCCTTACATCAAGGAACAGATAACATCCATCCTAGGATGTCCTTCCAAACTGAAAGAGGCACAGGAAGAAACGTCCTTCATTCCTTTTGGAGTAAGCAAGACCCGCTTTAAGCACACGTGCTAATTCTCCACCCTTCACCCTGAGGGGATTCAATGTCCACAGCAGAGCAGGTGGGAGGGGGCCCTTGCCAGGAAGAAAATTCTCTCACTCCAGATTTGAAGGAAGCATCAGTCTGTACCCAGAGTGCCCCCTGCTTTTAAAGGGCAAACATTCCCACCATCCAGAATTGCAAGAAAATGTGCAGCAACCCAAAAATTAATCAATAAGGCCCAAGGCAAAGGAAGAAACAGAGATTCCCAAAATTGAAAGTGAGATTTTATTCTAAAACCCCAAATTTTTAAAAATATTTGATTGATACTGATACTAGACACAAGCACAAGAAAGCTTTCACCATTCCCTCTCTCTCTATCTCCTACAATAAGACAATCATTTCATTTCCAAATAACTCATTAGGGATTTGTGTTTAAATGCAGAGACCTATTGCCAGATGTTGCCAAAATAAAAAAGAAAAACCCTAACAGTAAATAAAATCAGAAATGTCATCAAATTATTCCTTTCCCCAAACTAAATATGACTTTCAAGGAAAACTCACACTTTGATATTTTCTGTCACAATGTTAATATTCACAGGCTCAGCATCCAGAAGACACAGGCGAGACACAGGCTAGGGGGTGGGGAGGGACCCTGCCAGCAAGGTTTGCCTAAACTCAAGCATTGAGAAAGCATGTCTGTAAGATACAGTACATATTAACGACAGCTGGCACTAAATTTGAAGTGAATCTGATTTTCTGACCTAAGTGACAGTTATGGTTTTGCCAGGCATGTGACTGAACATGGCACATCCTCACTAAGCTTTGGTTTCCATGTTTGTAAAATTAAACTGATGCTTCTTCCATCATGAAATTAAATATGAGTTCTTCTGTGTCATGTACACAAAGTACTTAGCACAGTTAGAGGTACAGTAAACATGCAATACATATATGGGACCCTTAGCTTTCTATTTTCATTCCCTTCTTTCCATCCTAAGCACCATACTTCAAAACAAGGTCAGGCCAGGTGTGGTGGTTCATGCTGGTAATCCCAGCACTTTGGGAGGCCGAGGTGGGCGGATTGCTTGAGCCCAGGAGTTCAAGAACAGCCTGGGAAACATGGTGAAACCCCATCTCTATTAAAAAAAAATACAAAAATTAGCCAGGTGTGGTGGCTCACACCTATAGTCCCAGCTACTTGGGGAACTGAGCAGGAGGATGGGTTGAACCCAGGGAATTTGAGGCTGCAGTGAGCCAAGATTGTGCCACTACACTCCAGCCTGGGTAACAGAGTGAGACCTTGTCTCAAAAAAAAAAAAAAAAAAAAAGGGTCATCCCATTTTTATGCTTCCTAAATTCCATCTGCCTTTATTCAACAAATATTTGTTGAACCCTCCTATGTTCTAGGTACTCAAATATGAAAAACAGAGTCCTCACCCTCTAGGAAGAGGACACATATATAATACATTAACAATCTATATAATCAAACTAATTATTTCTTTGTTATTGGCACTAAAATAGCGGGTGTCATATGTGGCTGTGTGGCACACATGAAGTTTACTTTAGTGGAGGGTGTTCAGGGTAGGAAAGAACCACAATTATTTTTCTTTCCATATGAAGTCATATAATGAATCATTTCATTTAGAATAATAGTACATTAAAAGTTTAAATTGATAAGTCTAGGTATTTTGAATGTTGCCATAATTTTACAGGTGGTAAAATAGGCTCAAAATGTTCATGATTTGGTCGGGTGTGGTGGCTCACACCTGTAATCTCAGCGCTTTGGGAGGCCGAGGTGGGTGAATCACCTGAGGTCAGGAGTTTGAGACCAGCCTGGCCAACATGGCAAAACCCTGTCTATAGTAAAAATACAAAAATGCGCTGGGCATGGTGGCGCATGCCTGTAATCCCAGCTACTAGAGGAGCTAAGGCAGGAGGATTGCTTGAATCTGAGAGGCAGAGGTTGCAGTGAGCCGAGATTGTGCCACTGCACTCCAGCCTGGGCAACAGAGCAAGACTGTCTCAAAAAAAAAAAAAAAAGAAAGAAAAGTTTATGATTTTTTTTTTTACAGTTGTGCGTTTTAATTTCCTATTTTTCCCCTGTGGATTCACAAAGGAAATCATGTTAGAAAAAAATATGTCATCTTAAAGCTGAGTAGAAGCCTGGCCAACATGGTGAAACCCCGTCTCTACTAAAAATGCAAAAATTAGCCGGGCGTGGTGGTGTGCCCCTGTAATCCCAGCTACTCGGGAGGCTGAGGCAGGAGACTTGCTTGAACCTGGGAGGCGGAGGTTGCAGTGAGCCAAGATCGTGCCACTGCACTCCAGCCTGGGTGACAGAGCAAGACCCCATCTCAAAAAATAAAAAAATATAAAAAACTTTTTTAAAAAGCTGAATAGATCTTAGTTTCTCTTCAGCAAAAGCTATAAAAATTTGAGAATCTTGAAAGTCCAGAAGCTTGAGTCTATGTTTTTCTCTGTTGTGTCCCCATTTCCTGGTCCAAAATCTGGCATATAGTAGATGCTCAGTAGGTCTTTTTGGACAGAAAGTAATAACATGAGGGTTGAGCCAGACAGGCCCTTTCAGGCAGTATCCGCCATGAGACTGATGGGGCTGGGGGAGCATTTAGGAAAGGCATGAAAACCAGGTGCACATCAGAGCAGCCAGCGATGGGCCTCCTCCCAGAAACTGAAATGTGCAGTGCAAGGATATGCCCATGGAGATGCCCGTGGACGTGTGGGAAGAATGCCAGGCAGAGGCCAGGAAGGTGCCTGTAGAGACAGGCCATCCGTGCCACAGGGAGAGAACACACATAGGACTTCATAGGAGCCCAAACTGATTATTCTGAATTTAATATTTGCTTAAGTTTTGAAATTCATCTTAATCATAAAACCCTAAAATAGAAAGGAAAATCTAAAGGATACGTCATCCCGGTGATAAAATCAGCACCAATTCTAACCTTATCATCCAGAATCCAGACATTTAAAAAATAACAGAGCCTAATATAAAAGGGGACGGACAAGAGAAATCAGAAATTATTCTCTGGACCCAGTGACTCCCTCAAATTGTCCCCCATTTACTTTCCAATATCTGCAATGAGCAAGTGTACGCTCTCTAAGTGACCAAAGCAGACACTCGGGTTTGCACTCCCTGATTTTTTGATCGAATTGCTTCCCACAGTGGGTGTCCTCACTGATATTGCTTTCTATGTTTCTGCTAATAGAATAAGAAATGTACTAATAGTACATAAAGAAGCTTTATTACTAATTTGGAAATTCTTACGACTCTGAATTATAATCTTACAAAATCACTGCAATTGAAATATTTTAGTCTGGCCATTAAACTTTGGTTAACAAAGATAAATAAGTGCCCTTATAACACCAGGTAATACAGCCAAAAGGAAAAAAAAAAAGATGTGAGTGCAATGATTGAGGTATGTGTAGGGTATTACGGAAGCAGCTAAGAGGAGTTTCTACCCAGTTTAAGGGGTGAGGAGGAAAGAAATGAGGAGAGGAGATTTCCTGGAAGACCCAGTTGAGCCTAAAAGCTTCCTCTCACCCCATGTCAGATCAGCTCTTGTTTTCATTTGTATCCGGAAACAAATTGACCATTTTGAAAGGAGTGAATAAGGTCGGGCACGGTGGCTCACACCTGTAATCCCAGCACTTTGGGAGGCCGAGGTGGGCAAATCACAAGGTCAGGAGTTCGAGACCAACCTGGCCAATATAGTGGAACGCCGTCTCTACTAAAAATACAAAAAAATTAGCTGGGAGTGGTGGTGGGTGCCTGTAATCCCAGCTACTCGGGAGGCTGAGGCAAGAGAATCGTTTGAACCCAGGAGTCGTAGGTTGCAGTGAGCCAAGATTGCATCACTGCACTCCAGTCTGGGTGACAGAGCAGGACTTTGTCTCAAAAAAAAAAAAAAAGAGTGAATAAATCTGAATGCTGACTATGTCTAAACCCAAGGAACGGGGGTTGTCACTGAGACCTTCCAAACGCTGCAAAGACTACACCGTTATTATACAACCTATGATTAGAGGTCACATCGAAGCAAATTGAATATCAAGGTAATCAATTTGCAAGAGTTTTATTTCTTCAAAGCAATGTAAGAAAAAAGGAGGCTGGGCATGGTGGCTAATGCCTGTAATCTCAGCACTTTTGGAGGCAGGAGCATCACTTGAGGCCAGGAGTTCAAGACTAGCCTGGCCAATATGGCAAAACCCTGTCTCTACTAAAAATACAAAAATTAGCGAGGCACAGTGGTGTGAGCCTGTAGTCCCAGCTGCTTGAGAGGCTGGAGCACAAGAATTGCTTGAACCAGGGAGATGGAGGTTGCAGTGAGCCGAGATTACACCACTGCACTCCAGCCTGGGCGACAGAGTGAGACTCTCTCTCAAAATTAAAAGGAAAAAATAATAAAAGAAAAAGAAAAAAAAAGGGGTTCTAGCACTTTTGGAGGCCAAGGTAGATAGGTCACTTGAGCCCAGGAATTCAAGACCAGCCTGGACAACACAGCAAAACCCTGTCTCTACAAAAAATACAAAAATTGGCAGGGTGTGGTGGCATGTGCCAATAGTCCCAGCTATGCGAGTGGGTTGAGATGGGAGGATCAGCTGAGCCCAGAGAGGTCGAGGTTGCAGTGAGCCACAATCGCACCACTCCACTCCAGCCTGGGCGACAGAGTGAGACCCTGTCTCAAAAAAAAAAAAGAAAGAAAGAAAGAAAAAAGAAGGAGGTGGGGGAGGAAGAGGAGTAGAAGAGGAAGTAGAAGGGGGAGAATAAGCAAGTCTCCCAGCAGGAAGGACCTGGAAATATTACCTTATACAGAGAAACTTTCGTTCTATAAATGTATGTGTCCACCCTCATCAGAATTTACAGAGGCCCATCATCATAAACCCAAGCACTTTTCATTATTTTTATCAGAGAAATGGAGGGCGCTTACACCGGTAAGTGCTTTAAAATTTCCTGAGCAACGATTCTAAGTGCAAGAAGATGTTATTATGTCCTGTGCCTCCTTCCTCTGACGTTTAAGGCGCTCTTGGGAGAATGGCAAATGTTGGGAATATGTTAGAATGATGTGAGGTCAAGGAAAATGGTGGCCAAATGTTGGTAAAGATATCTACAAACGATACCCATGTCATCTCTTCAAAAATACATTTCACTCAGACAGCAACAAAAGAATTTTTGATGAGTTTGGAGAGAGTGAAGTAACACAATCGTCTGACAACAGCCTAAGCTTTCTTCCCTACCCTCTGTAGGGATCTATTAAGGACACAGGAAATGGAAAGAGAAGCTCAGTGTGTGATGAATGTCAGTTACTATTACATTTATTAAGCTCTTCTGCAAAGGCCTTGGGTATAGGTGGGTATGTAACAAGGGAAACACATAAATAAACAATCACCTGCATTCTAGGGTTATTTGCCTCGGCCTTGTTTGTGAACTTATTGAGACTTGGTGAGGTTACAAGAGAGATGCCAGAGAGTATAAAATGAACTTCTCACTGTGCCAATATGCTCAGCAAAAACAAAAAAAAAGATTTGTGGCTTCCACCTGGGAGATCAGATGGATTAAGGTGTTCAATTCTTCACTTGTTGGTAGAGGAAAAAGAATACTCAAATCCCCCTCACCTCAGTCTTTGTTTCTTAGCTTTGTTTCTTAGCTTTGTTTCTTTATTTATGGATGGTTTTGTTCTGATTGGAAAGTCAGTAAGACTAAGATCCTCAACAGACCAGTGAGGAGAATATGAGAAGCCATGTATGGCCTTGCTTATAATAAACCATGCTGATCTGCAAGTCACCGGGGAAGAATGTTTGGTAAATGTTTGGAAAATGCAGACTTCCAAAGAAGTGATCACAGAGCCTTATGCTTGGATGGTGTCTTTTTTCCTGGGAGCCTCTTCAAGCATTTTACGAACTTATCTAAAGGGTCCCTCACCAGTCATTGGAATGCACTTGTATCCAGGGTAGAATAAAGGCAACTGCTCAGCCAGAAAGCAAACATGCTTTCAGGAAGAAAAGTTATTTTGTAAATGTACTTATGAAATGCTCCAAGTTTTCCCCTTTATCAGGGCATTTATGTGTGAGAGTAGAGATGGGCTATGGGTATGGAGCTCAGGACTATCCTTATGGGGAGCAAGCTAGGGCATTTGACACGCAGCCCACACCCACACCCTTCATTGAAGCTATGAGCAAAAATGGGTTAAATTAAATGTCCGGGCCAGCTGGAAATGTGTGCACATGTATAGAGAAAGGAGCTGGCTTGCAGAGGGGGCCATGTTATTAGGAAGATAGAAGACTATTGCGGGTTAACTACAAAGATCTCAGATCATTTTTCACACCAGCTGGCAGAGTCATTTTCTCCCCAGCGGTCTGATCCCTAAACTATGGCCCAGTCCCAGCTACCAGCAAGAATTCGTATGGTGTCTCCGCAGACCCAGCTTCACAGGCTACAACCTACGCAGTCCCACAGGCCCTCACTCAGAAGGCCCTGCGCTTGATTTCATACTCCATTGTTGTCATCTTAAAATTCCTAGTAATTTTATCTTTGAACTTGTGTTTTATAAGTGAAGTCTCATGGGACAATGGAGAATGAGCGTGAGCAGAGGAGACACAATATGTGTGCATGTGCAGTAACACCATTCCTTGCCTCCCATTCACATATACCACCTGTGATGTCCCATGCAGAGAATTCTGGTGGACCCATGATGCATGAAAGTTCAGTGTAACTCAGTGATAGGTGACCCCCTACCCCACAACCCAGCCAAGAAGCCGTGCTTTCCCTTTGAACCAGTTTAGCTTGAAAGAATCAATACTGTTTAAGCAAAAAGAACAACCGAGGAGCCCTACCATATTCTTTCTCACTCATGTTACATTGCTCTATTAGCCAACCACACTGAAAAGGACATAGAAGGAAAGGGAAAGATGGGGCAACCCATAGTTCATTTTCATTTCTCATCAGTTAAGCCAAAGGTAGTGAGTGTTGGTAGAGTGTGTCATATTAAGTCAGATTTTTACATAGACTGGAAAAAGCACAGTGTTTATTGGTCATTTTTAAAACTCTTATAAAACAATAAGAAAAAGATAAATGCTCCAATAAAAAACAGGTTTAGGGCACTAATAGGCACATTACAAGAGAACTTCAAATGACCAACATTAAACATTATAAAATGTTTTTAACTTTGCTAATAAAGAAATACAAATAAAAACAACAGTGATCAAAAATTTTCTACTCAGAAGGTTAGAAAAGATGAAAATGAAAATATCAGCACCCAGTACAAACCTAAAGTGGAAAGCAACTGGAAAACAGCTTGACTACACTGATCAAAATATGAAACGACTCAGCAATAACATTGCCAGGAATCTGCTAAAGAGACAATAGGGACATTTATAAAGATGAATATGCAAGGTTGTTCACTATAGCATTGTTTAGCATATCTAAAAATTGAAATAACCTCAATGTTGATCCATAGGTGCTGTGGTCTGAATGTTTGTTTCCTCTCAGCATTCATGTTGAAATTCTGACCCCCAAGGTGATGATAATAGGAGGTGGAGCCTTTGGGAGGTGATTAGACCATGAGGATAGAGCCCTTGTGAATGGGCTTAGCGCCCTTATAAAAAAGGCCTGAGAGAGATCCCTCACTTCTTCTACCATGTGAGGACACAATGAGAAGATGTCATTCACGAACCAGAAAGTGGACCCTAACCAGATACCAAATTTGTGAGTGTCTTGATGTTGGACTTCCCAGCCTCCAGAACTGTGGGAAAAAAATAAATATATTTATATTGTTTGTAGACTATCCAGTTTATAATATTTTATTATAGCAGCCCAAACAGACTAAGACAATAGGGTATAGGTTAAATCAATCATGGTACATCCATATGTTTGCAGTTGTTAAAAAAGAATTAGATCACTTTATATGTACTGACCTGGAAAATGTACACAATACAGTGTAAAACTTTTTAAAGCAAATTATAGAAGATAAAATGATCCCATCTGGGAAAATATGTGTGTACAGTTTTTTTTTACTAGTCCTGTCTCATCCTAGGGAGATCATATTTTAAAGTTACCTTTGGGAGGTAGAATTAATTGGAGAGAAGAATGAATAAATGAGATCACTTTTTACTTCATGCTTTCTGCAATGTTTAGGAAAAAACATTTCAGAGCATGTCTTTCTGATACTTTTTTTTTAAAATCACATGTTAAGATAAAATCATTTACTGCACATCAACCGGGCGCAGTGGCTCACGCCTGTAATCCCAGCACTTTGGGAGGCTGAGACGGGCAGATCACGAGGTCAGGAGACCGACACCATCCTGGCTAACATGGTGAAACCCCGTCTCTACTAAAAATACAAAAAATTAGACGGGCATGGTGGCGGGCGCCTGTAGTCCCAGCTACTTGGGAGGCTGAGGCAGGAGAATTGCTGGAACCCGGGAGGCGGAGCATGCAGTGAGCCGAGATCACGCCACTGCACTCCAGCCTGGGCGATAGAGTGAGACTCCGTCTCAAAAAAAAAAAAAATTATTTACTGCACATCTGTACAATGAATATTAAGTGACCATTAAAAATGATGACGTTGGCCAGGGGCAGGCCCCACACTCGTAATCTCAGCACTTTGGGAGGTCGAAGCAGGCAGATCGCTTGAGCTCAGGAATTCAACACCAGCCTGGGCAACATGGTAAAACTATCTCTACAAAAAAACAGAAAACAGCCAGGCATGGTGGCACATGCCTGTGGTCCCAGCTACTTGAGGGGCTGAGATGGGAAGACGGCTTGACCCCGGGAGGTCCAGGCTGCAGTGAGCCATGTTTGCACCACTGCACTCCAGCCTGGGTGATAAAGTGAGACTCCATCTCAAAAACAAAAAAGTTAATGCTGTAATCTATACATATTGACCTCAAAATATGGCCACAACATATATTTCTGAAAAAAGAAAAGCAGGTTACTGAATAATGTGTGTAAGACAAACATGTTTGCATAAAATTCTGCATCTGTTGAGAGAAGAGCGTCAGCTGTCTGGAAAGATGTTCCTCAAATATTGATAGGAGTTATTGCTGGGTAGTGGTACTTTTAGTGATTTTTACTTTCTTTATACTTTTCTGTGCTATGTAAATTTTTTTTACAATGAGTGTATAACCTTTTTCTAAATCAGAAAAAAAAATCTATTTCTATTTTGAAACTTTTAATATGTGCTAGGAAAATAAGAAGAGTAAGAAAGTTCCACAAAATGAATAAAAAGTAATTTCTTCCTGATTCCCAGTAGTATCCCTAAAGTCAGCACAAATAAGGATCATAACTTAGAACTGCATATTTTCTGAGTTGAATCTTTTTGCCCCTATTTTGCTAACTATACTAAAAACAGTATTTCAAATTCCCCCCACCACAAAGAAAATACAAGTTCATCCCTAATCTATTCAGCAAATTCAACCCCCACCAGGGATTTCTTCCTAAACTAATTTATTCTTAACTTTTTCATTTATCTCCCAAGCACTATGTTTGATGTTTAAAAAGAAAAAGCACTGACTTGACCTAATATTAGTACTACATAAATGTGCAGGCTTATTTTCCCAATTTTGTCCTGATGGCAAGTAATTATTTCAGAACCTTGCTAAGTCTTACTTGCTTATCAGTCTTCCCAATAATTCTCACCAGCAAAACTGGCAGTTTTACCCTTCTTTTCAACAGAGATTTAGGGGCCAAGAACTATAGTGAATTCTCACCTGACAAAGCGTTTATTGCCTTTTACAAAATATACTGCAGCAAGTTTATTAGTAGACTATGAAGTATTTCTCACCAGTAATTAAAAATAAGCTGTTCTTGTTGTAATAAATGCAGAGTCAGAGATGCAATACTATTACTTTTTATTGTTTATTTGCTCTTCCTTTAACCTAATATAAAAACTCCTTTACTAATGTGCTAAGGCATTTATCTTAAGGCTGATGTTAAACAAACCTGTTTGCATTTTACTAAGCAGACAAGGAAAGCATCAGAAGTCACTATAAAAAGATTTCTAAGGCAACAGTGAGAAGATCCAGGAATGTTTGTGCACTGCTAGTAGAAATAAAGGTAAATTGACTTTTTAAAGACAAGAAGGTAATTTGCAACATAGAGGAACCACGTTCTCATCCTTTAACCTAAAAATTCCACTTATAATTTTTATCCTAAAAACTAATCATAAATATACATGAAGTGATAGCTACAAGATTGTTTAACCATTGGAACTTAGTTTTTTAAATTTTCTGAATAACAAAACACCTTGCCGTCATTAA
Organism: Hylobates moloch; assembly: GCF_009828535.3. Taxonomy (NCBI): domain Eukaryota; kingdom Metazoa; phylum Chordata; class Mammalia; order Primates; family Hylobatidae; genus Hylobates; species Hylobates moloch. The sequence continues at coordinate 130,281,742 of NW_026652278.1, forward strand.
AAATAATGTTGCAGAAGAATATTTAATTACAAAGAAAAATAGGAAACAGGGAGTTTATAAAATAGTATGCGTATGCATATGCACAACATGATTGCAAGTTACAACTTAGATAAATAGACAGATAGAGATCAGAACTAGAAATATATCAATCAAGCATTAATAAGTCACCAAAACATAAATGTTGAAATCTCTGGAGGATGGAATTATCGGTGGGGTGTATACTCTTCTGTGTGCCCATCTATATTTTCCAAATTCTTACAATGTATGTGTGCTACTTTTGTAATGGGAAAAGTTCTTATTAAGAGATAGTAAGTGCCCTCTAGAAGCTTGTTGAATGAATGAATTCAATTTCTTTTTTATATCTCCCTCCTGCTTTGAGGACTCTCCATATATGTAAAGTTGTCATTTGAGAAGAAAAAGCTTTAGCTGTAATTCAAACTTAGTCTCACTGAGACCTGCATAAGTAGACCAAAACTTGTTTCAAAACGTCATCACATACACACACACATAAAAATTGAGCATATCACATTCTAATATCAGCTAAATAATGTCAAATTATAATTTTAAAATAATGATTAAGGGATAGCCAAAAGTGATTCAGCTTCACCAAAGACTAAAACATATTTGAGTATTCTCCTAAATTCAAAGCACATATAATGATCTAAAATGCAGTAGGCATAATTTCTTGTAAAACCTCACAATTTTTATGTGTATGTACACACACGTAGGTGCAAAGCAGACCCCAAGGTTATTTGAATTTATCTTTGCTACATGAGTTCTTGTTACAAGCATAACTGACCCACTGTCTTAGTTCATTTTGTGTTGCTTTAAGGGAATCTCCGAGGCTGAGTAAGTTATAAAGAAAAGGAAGTTTATTTGGTTCACGATTCTGACGGCTAGAAAGCTCAAGATTGGGCATTTGCATCTGGTGAGGGCCTCAGGCTGCTTCCACTCATAGTGGAGGACAAAGCGGAGCTGGCCATGTGCAGAGATCACATAGAGAGAAAGGATGAAAATGGGGTAGGGCATGCCAGGCTCTTTTTAACAACCAGCTGTCTCAAGAACTAATAGAAGGAGAACTCCCTCCCGCGGGAGGGCATTACTCTATTCATGAGAGATCCACCCCATGACCCAAACACCTCCCATTAGGCCCCACCTCCAACAGTGGGGGTCACATTCAACACGAGGTTTGGAGGGAACAAAGATCCAAGCCACAGCACCCGCAGATTTTTAGGAAGTAGAAAACAATTCCATTCACACCTGAAATGTCAGGCCCATACTTTAAACCTTCATGTTTATCTATTGTCATTTTGAGGATATTATTGTTTTAGTAAGGTTAGGGATGAGATTTGCCTTCAATTCATATCTTAAAAGTTTAAATTACAGGCCGGGCGCAGTGGCTCACGTCTGTCATCCCAGCACTTTGGGAGGCCAAGGTGGGCGGATCACCTGAGGTCGGGAGTTTGAGATCAGCCTGACCAACGTGGAGAAACCCCGTCTCTACTAAAAATACAAAATTATCCAGGCATGGTGGCACATGCCTGTAATCCCAGCTACTCGGAAGACTGAGGCAGGAGAATCGCTTGAACCTGGGAGGCAGAGATTGTGGTGAGCCAAGATCACGCACTCCAGTCTGGGCAACAAGAGCAAAATGCTGTCTCAAAAAAAAAAAAAAAAAAAGTTTAAATTACTTAAAATGAAAAGCAGTTCTGGAATTCCTGGCCAATTCATATGCCCCAGGGTTTACCAAAGCCACATAGGGCAATATCACAGTGAACCACTAAAATGATCCCTACTTCCCTTTAAAGTTTTTAAATTGTAAAGAAGTTTTGTCACTTAGGGGGCATCTGTGGTATAAAAATCAAGACAGAATTGGCCGGGCGCGGTGGCTCACGCTTGTAATCCCAGCACTTTGGGAGGCCGAGGCGGGCGGATCACGAGGTCAGGAGATCGAGACCATGGTGAAACCCCGTCTCTACTATAAATACAAAAAAATTAGCCGGGCGTAGTGGCGGGCGCCTGTAGTCCCAGCTACTCGGAGAGGCTGAGGCAGGAGAATGGCGTGAACCCGGGAGGCGGAGCTTGCAGTGAGCCGAGATCGCGCCACTGCACTCCAGCCTGGGCGACAGAGCGAGACTCCGTCTCAAAAAAAAAAAAAAAAAAAAAAAAAAAAAAATCAAGACAGAATTTAAATAAAATAATACCACACTAACTTGCCTCGTCCTCCGGTTCTGGGAAAGCTCTTTGAGTCTGCCTTGTGGAGTAAAAGGCGACATGCCAGTTGTCCATGAAATGCTGCTTATTGTTTCAGCTTGAGCAACCTGAAAATAAAGAACTTCCTTTCTGCACTGGTATTTCTTTAGTTTTCTTTCACCTTGGCAATCCAATTAGAGGTTCGCATGTACGTTTCGTGATTGAAAATGCCTGTTAAATCAATAAAATGAAATTTAAGTCATCGATGCTTCCTTTATACCCAAAGGGTCCTTTCTGAGGTATTGCTGAGAGGGCTGGATGTGGGATTTCCCTGCATCTCCGGGAACAGCTTTAAATGCCAGCCCCCTCCTGAGGCTCTGTCCTTTGCTGAGGAAATAATTTCAGAGGCAGACTATATTTCAGCACAGCTCCACACCTGTCTAAATCACCATGCCACAAGGGGGGAAAGAGAAAAGACTACTACTGACTTTACTCCTCTTTCCTTTAACGAGTTTTGAAGGGGTTTCTTTTTTCTATTTGAAGGGTTTCTTTTTACCAAAGAAATAATGAATGCCTCTTGCAAACTGTGGAGGAAAATGTTCTATTGCGAAGTAATTGAAAATATGTTTTGCAGCTACTTAGGAACCCTTTTCCAAATAGCTTTCTTTTCTAATTAACTCACCACAGTGCTTAGCTCTGAAATTCAGTGGGTAGAGAGTGACATCTAGTGTGTTGAAAAAGAACTTGAAACACGAAAGTTGGGTGAGGGCCGAAGATCTACGTTTATAACTATGACTCCTAAATGCTTCCCTTCTAATATAATAATTGCCAGATGGAAATGCAAGGTTGCTATCATGGAAGTTTCATGAGTGTTTGAAATTATGAGAAAGATTGTTTTCTTTTTAGATATTTAGAAAACTGTGGATGTTTTAAGGTACACTTTGTCTAAAGAAGTCTATAGTCCTAAAAGTAATTTGTATGAGGACAAGGTGGGGTCATAACACCTAAGAGATGAAATATGGTTTCTCCCTGAGGTCAGAAAACTAATTTTCACTTTAAAGTTAAAGTGGAAGGGATCAGGGATGATCAGCTGTCCCTGAACTCTAGTAGCCTGTCATCATGGGAATTTTTTTCAGGCTTTGCAGGTAGACAGTTCAAACCTGATTCAGAAGGAAATAGTCACTGCCGATTTAACAGATGCAGGTGCCTAACGTGAGCAATGTCTGTGCTATGGTGACAACAGATGGAACAAGGCAAGTCCCTTCATCAAAACAGAAATAAAGTGCTAAAGAGGACTCCCAAAGAGGAGGCAATCATATAGAAGGATCAGGAACTACTTGCTGTAGATGAATCGAATATGGATAAAATTTTTGACACGTGCAATAGGAAGAAAGGGCACTCCAAGTAAAGGAAACAGCATGAGTAAAATCACAAATTAGGAAAAGATCATCTGGGTGCTACTCTCCTTTTATTGAGTCAGAAGTAGTACATTCTGACTCAAATGCAGGATAAATATAGGAGAGAAGTAAAATATGATGTTGATTGGTGGACCCTCAAATGCCAACACAGGAATTTTTGCAGGGTCCTTGGTGCTGTGTCACAGCTGTTATCAAGAATTCATGCCTGTATTCTCTCATCCACAGAACCCACCAAGGGAGCATGAAGCCAAGCGGAAATGCTGGTGTACAGTCACCTATGAGAACCAAAATAAGGCCAGCCAGAATACTGTCAAGGTCATGGTAGAGCCCAGGCATCCCTTGTTAACATCCATCTCTGAGTGCGCTTTATGCAGAGAAGTTTTCCCCACTCCCAATTCCTCTTCCAGATTTAAAGAAAAAGCTATTAGACTGCAGAAGGAACTTGAGCCTTTCCTCATAGGGGAGATTACCAACTTTGACCTTACCTGTTCTAGCTTTGAGGCAAAAATCTTTCTAAATAGATACACATCAATCACCAGGCATATCTGCTTGCTTAAGTCAGGATTACATCATTAAAAATCGTTCCCTGTTCTCAGTAAGCCATTGCTGGGTATGGTAGGGGAGCCAAGAATGATTGACCAACTGAAAAATGACAGGGCCCCGTCAAATCTATTTGACTCGTATTTCCCGGTTCCAAAGGACAGAAGGCCCTTTATCCTATGACGCAATGGAATGGGACATTTGAAAGCCAGCATCCAATCGCAACATAAGGGCACTTGGAAGATCCTAAAGTCTGAAGTTAGCACTGAGCTACTTTTCCAGTGGATATCAGGTAACTCTCCCTAAGGATAAAACTTTATGCTAAATTCCTGGAATTCGCTAATTTAACATTTGAGGTATCAGTTACACTCAAGCAGCTCCTATGATTCAGGATATGTAATAATTTCTCAGTTTACTGAGACAAATTTAAATTAAGCCTGCTGTGAGGTTTGACCTTGTGGCTCTCTGCATGTCATCATATGCTCTGAAATCCCAGAAATCAAGTCCATGATTCTTAGAGAGAAAAAGACAACAAATAAGAGGAAAATTATTAGTGAAAGTTGAAATCTAGGTTTTGAGGATCCTGGTGCTCATACGACATTGGATCCTCTATAAGAAAAAGAATTTTGGGCCAGGTGCGGTGGCTCACGCCTGTAATCCCAGCACTTTGGGAGGCCGAGGCAGGCAGATCACCTGAGGTCGGGAGTTTGAGACCAACATGGAGAAACCCCATCTCTACTTAAAAAATACAAAATTAGCTGGGCGTGGTGGCACATGCATGTAATCCCAGCTACTCAGGAGCCTGAGACAGGAGAATCACTTGAACCCAGACGGAGGTTGCAGTGAGCCAAGATCGCACCATTGCACTCCAGCCTGGGCAACAAGAGCGAAACTCCACCTCAAAAAGAAAGAGAAAAAAAAGAATTTTACAATGGTAAATATCTCTTTAGAACCAAATACGAAATCCTCACAAATTATAAAATTTCTTAAAGCTATGAATACCATAAACATCACAAAAATTAGAATAAAAACTTGTATTTTTACTAATTAGTTGCCTGACACACTTCTATGTTATGCTCTTTACTGCACTTTGGGGGTACATATCCTTTGCCTCTTAATGAGATTTAGAAAATCACTTTCTATAGAAAGAATAGAAAGATAATTCAGTCTTTCCTCCATCATGACTCATCAAAATGTTTTTATTGATAGTTTAGAAAGGTTTATTTTAGCTTCACAACACATTATTGATACCATATAAAATTTAGGATTGTTATCAAATTTTTAAAAATCTCAAGTTTCTTTTAAAAATGAGATATAAAATTTCAGGATATTTCAAGTGTTCTTGGGCAATGGCTAATCTTAAATACTAATTGGTATTTCATTAAATAATTTGCTCATCAGCTGGGCGCAGTGGCGCATGCCTGTAAATCCCAGCACTCTGGGAGACCGAAATGGGCAGACTGCCTGAGCTCAGAAGTTCGAGATCACCCTGGGCAACATGGTGAAACCTCGTCTCTACTAAAATACAAAAAATTAGCCAGACGTGGTGGCAGGCACCTGTAGCCCCAGCTAGGAGGCTGAGGCAGAAGAATCGCTTGGACCCAGAAGGCGGAGGTTGCAGTGAGCCGAGTTCGTGCCACTGTACTCCAGCCTGAGTGACAGAGGGAGATCTTGTCTCCAAAAATAATAATAATTATATAATAATAATAATTGCTCATCAATATTGTCATCAATATCTTCACAGTAATGACATTATGAATTTTATAGTATCTTCATCAATATCAGTGTTTTATCAAATAAGCAAGAAATGTAAATCTTTTCCCAGTGTGATACACTCCTCTTCATCAGACATTTTATCAAATAATAGTAGACCTTATTCATTATTTCTACTCAAAATTACTTCTTCCTCTCCATGGATGGCCACTTTAGGCATTATCTAAAACATTTTATTACAATTAACTTCTCAATATCCGAAAATTTCCATTGATTTTTCTCTTAATCACTTTTGCCTCACATTTCATTCATTTTTTTCTCATAATTTTCTTCTTTCTTTTTTTTTTTTGGAGACAGAGTCTGTCACCCAGGCTGGAGCACAGTGGTGCCATCTCAGATCACTGCAACCTCTGTCTCCTAAGTTCAAACAATTCTCCAGCCTCAGCCTCCCAAGTAGCTGGGACTACAGGTGTGTGCAACCATGCCCAGATAATTTTTGTATTTTTAGTAGAGACGGGGTTTCACCATGTTGGCCAGGCTGCTCTCAAACTCCGGATCTCAGGTGATCCACCCACCTCAGCCTCCCAAAGAGCTGGGATTACAGGCATGAGCCACTGTGCCTGGCCAGTTTTCTCCTTTCTTTAATAAAAATTATAAAGGTAACTAAAGAAGATACCCTTCATGTATGTCCAAATCGAGTAAATAATTTTTCAAAAGTAGTAATATTCAATAAATTATCACTCAAAAGTATTCTTTCCAAATTCACTTCTTACTTCTGCACAATATTTTACTATTGAAAACTTCATGAAAACAAATGGCCATGTGAACGCATTGGTAAGCATGTAAGAGAGGGGCTCTAAAGCATAAGCTTCATTAGTTTCATATTATTATGTCGGTACAAATGTATTTGCAGTTTTTGCCATTGCTTTCAGTTTAATTCTGCATCAACCTAATAAATCCAATTCTGTTGACATGACTGTTTGGGATGTTAAGGATAATGCAAGATAACCCTCTGATTCTTGTAGGGTATGTGATCCAGCAGAAAACCTGGAGCTTGTTCAAATGTAATCATATTCAACACTTTGGGAATTCTGAAAATTCCTTAAATGTATGCAGAGGAGGTCAAGAGTAGACTTAGAACTTAATAAATAAACTAGGGGCTGGGCGCGGTGGCTCACACCTGTAATCCCAGCACTTTGGGAGGCTGAGGCGGGAGGATCACTTGAGGTCAGGAGTTTGAGATCAGCCTGGTCAATGTGGCGAAACCCCATCTCTACTAACAATACAAAAATTAGCCAGGTGTGGTGGCACGCACCTGTAACCCCAGCTACTTGGGAGGCTGATGCACAACAATTGCTTGAACTTGGGAGGTGGAGGTTACAGTGAGCCAAGATCTCGCCACTGCACTCCAGCCCAGGTGACAGAGCAAGACTTTGTCTCAAAAAACAAAAACAAAAAACAAGGACATTAACACCTTATACACCAGCTTATGTCATTGAGTACAACTGCATCCGCCAGGGTTCTACCAGAGAAATGAAACCAGCAAAGAGGGAGAGAGAAATTACAAGGACTCTTTTTATGAAAATGTGGGGACTAACCAGGCAAGTCCAAAAGCCATGGGCAGGCCAGCAGGCTGGAAACTCTGCTGTCCTCAGGGGAATTTCAGTTTTGCTCTTCAACTGATTAAATCACCATTCAGATTATCAAGGATAACATCCTTTACTTAAAGTCCACTGATTATAGATGCTAATCACATCTACAAAATACCTTCATAGCAACACCAACATTAGTGCTGGATTAAATAACCAAGTACTATAGGTTAGCCACACTGACACATCAAACTAACCACCACACGTTAACATCTACTATTAGAGTATGCTAACAAGCAGACAACAAAGGTGAAATACTACTCTCTTTCACTCAGTTTGAGTTCATGGAAGCACAGAAAAGGTTAATTTGCTGTAGGGGTGGAGTCAGGGTTGGAGAAGCTTCCTGAGTTGGTCAAGACCTCAACTCAGGAGTCAGCATCCTGGGTTCAAATTCTGGCTCTGTCACTCACTTCCTAAGTGACTCCCTCATATGCTTATTTCATCAATAGGAAGTGAGGATAACAGTACCTATCTCATATCTATTGCAGAAGTTAAAAGAGATAAGCCATGTAAAGTGCTTAAAACAACGCCAGGCATGTAACAAGTGCTTAACTATTAGCTGTCATCATTATGATGATGACGATTATCAATATAAGCCTTGAAGGACGAGTAAGATTAACCCAGGACAGGAAAGGTATCCTAGGCAGGAGAAACAGTAAGAGCAAAGGCACAGTCACGCCTGGGGAAGGGTAATTAACACCGTGGAGCCAGAGCATGGAAGGTGGTGAGCAAAGCTTAGATCTGAAGGTTTGGCTGGACTCAGCCAGTGAGAAGCCTTGAATGTAAAAAAAGCTTGCACTTTATTTAGGCAGCAAAAAGAGACAGAAAGATTTTTTTTAATTAAAACAAAGCAATCCAATCTACGAATACTTGGAATGGCCAGGTCTAGTATAAGTGCACCACATTTGAATAATGAGCCTGAGTCTTGATGCTCTCAGTACTCACTGCTTGAGTAACAGGAAGTCCAGTCCTTTCCCTGGCTTCCTCCTCCTGTATATTTTCTGGAATCCCCCAGAGGTGTTCCTGTGAGTTTTTAAATGAATCCTGACGGTAGCTTACTGTCACCATGACTGGTGGTCCAGAACCCCATGCATAACCCTCAAGAGAAGACTCCATATTGAGAGATCCACCACCCCAATCCTCCATGCTGGAACCAGACGATGCCCTCTGAAGAGGAACCTGTCAAAATCATCTGGGTTCCAGTATATTATAATCCTATATATTCACAAATACTCAACATATCAGAGAGGGCTAATTGCTCCCAAAATCCATTATGTCTAAGTGCTATCATAAAAGAGTTATAGCTGGGCATGCAGGCACCTGGCTAGGGAATACGTTTCCCAACACTTTCTGCAAATAGATTAAGCCATACGACTTCTCACCAATGGCACATGGGCATAGTGATATATGCCACTTCCAGCCCTGGACCTTAGAATATTGCACATATATTTCCCCATGCACTTTCATCTTCCCTCAAACTAGAATACCAATTGATTGTGACTCCATTTCAAACATGTCATTAGAACCCAGGATTTAGGGGATGGTAGAGAATAATAGGCCCCGAGCATTTGAATGACTTCACAGAGCAAAGCTCACCTTAGACTGTGATTGACAAAGAAAGAAACTTCTATTGCTTTAAGCCGCTTGATTATTATGCATCTCTTTATTACAATGGCCTAGTTTTACCCCGATACACTCAGCTTTTTCCCCACAAGTCTTATATATGTAACCAGGTAAAGCTTGTAAGTAGAACCATCACCCCTATCAAATACTTAGACCTGGATATCAGGTTTGTCCATTGTGCCAAATTGCCTATGATGAATTCTAATTCATAGAGAGAGAAAGAGGGAAGGAGAGAAAGAAATAACCATTGCCCCTCCTACAATCTGGTTTATGTCAGAACTTCTTCACAAATCCATCCAATATGTTTGTGGATCCCACAGCTGAACAGAGTTCAATGTTTTGTTTTGTTTTTTCTTGTGGGAATTTTCCCAGCTCATGTGCAAAACAATGAATATGAATGAATACCCAGGTAGGGAAAATGTCTAATACCTCTTACCAGAAGCACCTATGGCCCTGCTTCTGCTCATCCACAACTCCCAAGCCTCATAGCTCCTAAGATGCCTGAGATACCTGTGGTCTCTGTAAAGAGAATAGGCGGAGAAGGTGAGGGCAAGGCTAGACTCAGAGAATGTTGCAATTATCCAGATGAGAGACAGTGAAATGCCAGATAGGACAGTACTGGGGAAATGGAAAGAATCAAATGTAAGAAACGTGTCAGAAGAACAGTAAGACGTGCTGACAGACATTTATCATAGTTATCACATACACACTTCAGTAATTTTGATGATGATAATCATTATGTTATAGAAATCTCTCAGGGGAACTACTTGATTTACATAAATCAGCTCAGTCCTGGACCACCTTGTGGTAAACAGTATTTAAAAAAAAAAAGCAATACAGTGCTGCATAACAATTGTATCTTGTAAAAGTTTCTTTTATGACTTAAGAAGGGAAAAGAGGGGAGGAATTCAGATATAGCAAGAGAGTGAAAGGTGAATGACAGAGAAAAACTAAGGCCACCCTACAAATGAACAAGTAATACAGGTTTTTATGGGACTGTTAGGCATTGTGAAATATTTCATATTCTCTATCAGAAAGTCTCCATTTGTACAATATCTTTTTGAAAACCAGGTAGAATTTTAAAAAGGATAAGTGATCTAGGAAACTTTTGTAAGTTTCTTTATCCCAGCCATCTTAAGTTCCCTTTTTTTTTTTTTTTTAACATTCTATATGGTTCAGGATATTCACCTGCAAACAACATAATCTACTTGATTACGATTTAATCAGTGTTATGCACTAAATGTTTGCATCCCCCAAAATTTATATGTTGAAGCTTTAATCCTCAGTGTGTCTGTACTTGGAGATGGGGCCCCAAGGAAGTAATTAGGTTACATAAGGTCATAAGGGTGGGGCCCTGTTCCTATAGGATGAGCACCCTTATAAGAAGAGACAACACTCCTCGATTCTCTCTCTCTCTACACACACACACACACACACACACACTGAGGAGAGGCCGCATGAGGACACAGTGACAAGGCAGCTGTCTATAAGCCAGGAAGAGAGTCCTCAGCCAAAACAGAATCAGCTGGAACCTTGGTCTGGGACTTCCAGCCTCCAGAACTATGAAAAAATTAATATATATTGTTTAGGCCACCCGGTCTATAGCATTTTGTTACAGCAGCCCAAGCAGATAAAGACAAGCAATAAGGCATTTATTACTGTTTATCATTGAAGCTAAGATGTCATTATTTGTTAAGGCACATCATTGTTTTATAATCCATTAAGAAAGATATATTATTGCTAATTAAATTACAATATGTCATGAATTGTAAGAAGCATCCCAATTTCAGGAATGTAAAAGTGGGGGAAATGTACATCTTAGAATCGATGAAATAAGGTAAATATACTAGGAAACTTACAGACTTTTCAGGAAGACCAGGGGAATAGGTTTAGATGCTTCACAGCCAGAAACAAAGCATCCCAGAAAAATGCCCAACCATTCCATGTGACTAATCCAGCAGAAACAGCATTGCCACCATTGCCATGCCAATCATCACCTGTAACACATCAGAAACTCTGCCACCTGCCCTGGAAGAACTAATGCCTGGGGACTTACCAAAACAGCCAATCATCAGCACCACTCTAAGTCCCTTTGGTGACTACGAGCATGAAGGAGAGACCCTTTCAATAATTATGCCAGGACAACAGGCATAAACCAGACTGCTCAAGGGAAACCAGACATTTGGTTATGCTTGGTGGAAACTAGAACCCTAGTTACAAAAGAGTCTGGGAAATATTTTTAGCTTTTCTGCTTCTATTATAAAGGAAGACACGCTAGAAGGGGGTTGCACTAGATGTTAAGTGAGCCTATGTACATGACCTGCTACACATTTGTTAAATATGGGGGCAGGCACAGTGGCCCATTCCTGTAATCCAGCACTTTGGGAAGCTGAGGTGGGAGGAACACTTAAAGCCAGAAGTTCAAGACAAGCCTGGGCAACATAGCAAAACCCTGAGACTACAAAACAAAATACAAAAATTAGCTGGGCATGGTGGCACATGCCTGTAGCCCTAGCTACTTAGGAAGCTAAGGCAGGAGAATCACTTGAGCCCAGAAGTTCAAAGCTGCAGTGAGCTATGATTGCACCACTGCACTCCAGCCTATGTGACAGAACCAGACCCTGACTCTAAAACATAAGTAAATAAATATTGGAGAGCCTATGGATGAATACATTCCAAAAAAACTGAATATTATAACAATTTTGTTATAGTGATATGGTTTGGCTGTGTCCCCACCCAAATTTCATCTTGAATTGTAGCTCCCATAATCCCTACATGATATTGAATAAATCTCACGAGATCTGATGGTTTTATAAACAGCAGTTCCCTTGCACAACTCTCTTGCCAGCCGCCATATAAGACATGTCTTTGATCCTCCCTTGCCTTCTGCCATGATTGTGAGGCCTCCCCAGCCATGTGGAATTGTGAGTCCATTAAACCTCTTTTTCTTTATAAATTACCCAGTCTTGGGTATTTCTACATAGCAGTATAAAAATGGACTAATATAGGCCTGGCACGGTGGCTCACACCTGTCATCCCAGCACTTTGGGAGGCCAAGGCAGGTGGATCACATGAGGTCAGGAGTTCGAGACCAGCCTGACCAACATGGTGAAACCCCCATTTCTACTAAAAAATACAAAAATTAGCTGGGCTATGGTGGTGGGCATCTGTAATCCCAGCTACTCAGGAGGCTGAGGCAGGAGAATCACTTGAACCCAAGAGGTGGATGTTGCAGTGAGCCAAGATCGCACCACTGCACTCCAGCCTGGGTGACAGAGGGAGACCCTGTCTCAAAAAAAAAAAAAAAGAAAGAAAGAAAAAGAAAATTGACTATTACATATAACAAAGAAAGAGCCTCTGTGTAAACCAGAAATTGTTTTGAGCTGGCTTTGTTGCAAGGGCTCTTACCTCCAGCAGCAGGGCCAGAAAAGCCTCATGAAGACAGCATGTTATCAGGAGTGATTCTTAGCCATTTTGCTCACTCTGAGCTTCAGAATGTTGATGCTAAATTTGTTCCATCCAAGATAAATTTATATTACAATGCCTGAATGTTTTCTTTCAGTTGGAATTTTATAACGATAACAAATGGGTCTGCTCTGTTACGAGAACTATATGTATAGTTATGCAGTGACCTGTAAAGGATGTACAGAAGTTTCTGGACTCGATCTCTAGTTTTTTCTCATAGATGCATTGGCCTCTATGGCGAGGGGACTCATTCTGCTTTATGCTCCATCTTACTTTTCAGGACACTCTATTCTACATCTCTCGTCCCATACTCTTCTCCTCTCTAAGAAGTCTGGTTCTTGCTGCAGAGCCCTTTTTCACTGATCACAGAGAGTCTGAGGCCTTTGTTTTGTAAGTGATAACATTTCACAAATATTAAACCTCTGCATGTAATTTTCTCCTTTAAATAGCACTCTCTAGAAGCTTCTTACCTCCCAGGAGACATCACTGAGGCTAGAGAAGAACAGAACGGAGATTTGACTTCTTTAGCAAGACTCGGAGCTTGAAAAACCGGGTTAGGCAGTCCCGCATAGCTTCTCAATGGGTCACCACTGGCATTTTAAGTGGGACAATTATTCCTTATGAGGACTGCCATGGGCAGTGCTTCACCTCACTTAATGCCAATAGCACACTCCAGTTATGGTTGCAATAAACAACACACAATCTTCCCAAATGCCCCTTAGAGAAATAGTAATTCCCCTATCTGAGATCTGCTGAGCTGAAGAGATTTCCTAAATGTCTATAGCATCACATAAAACCAAGTCCAGAGGACCAGACTCATTTCACAGAGTTCCTCTCAATGTATGAAGAATAAAACCCACTGGGTTAGGATAGCTAGGACTAGGGTGACAACTTTGTCCCAGTTTGCCCAGGACCGTTCGGTTTTCTTGCTTGTTTTGCTTTGTTTGGATGGAGTCTTGCTTTGTTGGCCAGGCTGGAGTGCAATGCCACAGTCTAGGCTCACTGCAACCTCCGCCTCCTGGGTTCAAGCGATTCTCCTGCTTCAGCCTCCCGAGTAGCTGGGACTATAGGCACGTGCCACCACACCCAGCTAATTTTTGTATTTTTAGTAGAGATAGGGTTTCACCATGTTGGCCAGGCTGGTCTCAAACCCCTGACCTCATGATCCGCCCACCTTGGCCTCCCAAAGTGCTGGGATTACAGGCGTGAGCCACCGTGCCCAGCCAGGACTATTCAGTTTTAGCACTGAGCTCAGTCCTGGCCAAACTGGAATAGTTGATCACCCTAACTCAGCTGTGATGCTTCTTGTAGGAAAGGATAAGACATAAAGGAGCTCACTTCTTCTAATCTGGAGGGAATGTGAGAAGCAAAGAGGGGACGGACAGAAAAAAGTACACCTAGGGTTCTTGCTTCCTCTCCTACCCCAGACATAGCCATCCTTTGGCCTACAAAGCCTTACAAACATCCAGATAGGTGGGAAGCACCCGAGGGCAGGGGCTCTGCGCACTTCCTCACTGGGAAGCAATACTCTAGCCAGCTACCCTGGCTGCAGCCTGGAGCAACCACACCCGGCATCTGTAAAATGAAGGAGTTAGAGAAGATTCTCTCTTAGGGCCCTATTCACTCACATTAAATGACTGCTTTAAAATTTCTCCATTCAACTTTCCAGAACTTTTTTCAAACCCTAGGGAACTGATAATGTAAATATTCCAAATAAGGAGTCACAGCCATCAGAGTTATTCAAGTAAAACAGCCAGAGTGGGTGGAAAGCCATAGAAAATGGAAAAATTCTCTAACGAGCATACCTACCTTCCTCCTCTCCCCTCCAGCTCTCTGCAGGGTGTTAGGGAAAAAAACCACTATACTTTCTAGTGCTGCCATAACAAAATACCGCAGGCTGCATGCTAGAAGTCCAAGATCAACGCGTCAGCAGAGCTGGTTTCTTCTGAGCCTCTCTCCTTGGCTTCCAGACAGCCGCCCTCTCCCAGTGTCTTCACATCGTCCTCTGTCTGTATATGTCTGTGCCCTAATCTTTTTTTTTTTTTTGAAATGGAGTCTCGCTCTGTCGCCCAGGCTGAAGTGCAGTGGCGCAATCTCGGCTCACTGCAACCTCCGCCTGCCAGGTTCAAACAATTCTCCTGCCTCAGCCTTCCGACTAACTGGGACTACAGGCGTGGGCCACCATGCCCAGCTAATTTTTTTTTGTATTTTTAGTAGAGACAGGGTTTCACCATGCTGGCCAGGCTGGTCTCAAACTCCTGACCTCGTGATCTGCCCACTTTGGCCTCCCAAAGTGCTGGGATTACAGGTGTGAGCCACTGTGCCCAGCCCGTGAGCCACTGCGCCCAGCCCTCTAATCTCTTCTTATAAGGACACTGGTCATACTGAACTGGGGCCCACCCTAATAATCTCATTTTAACTTAATTACCTTTTTAAAGGCCCTATCTCTAAATAAAGTCACATTCTAATGTACTAGAGATTAGGAATTCAATATATGAATTTGGTGGGGGCAAAATTCAGCCCATAACATTTACCTCCCCAGGCTTGGAACTCTTTCCCCTTCCCTTCAGGTTCTTGGTTCCTCCTTCCCCAGGGATTACAGAGCCTAGTAAGAGAGTCATTAGATAGAATCATTCCCAACCTGCTGATGTAACAACTATCTTCAGCTGATGTTCTTAGCAGGTGGTGAGTGTCAGTGTGTTTGAAATGACCTCTTTTTAAGGTAGACGTAGAATAGCAGTTCTCAAACTTTTGGGGGAAGGTTAGTAATGTGTTAGTATTATTACAAAAATAATTTTGGCCCGGCACGGTGGCTCACACCTGTAATTTCAGTACCTTGGGAGGCTGAGGCAGGTAGATCACTTAAGGTCAGGAGTTTGAGACCAGCCTGGCCAACATGGCGAAACCCTGTCTCTACTAAAAATACAAGAATTAGCTGGGCGTGGTGGCACGTGTCTGTAGTCCCAGCTACTCAGGAGGCTGAGGCAGGCTAATCACTTGAACCTGGGTGGTGGAGGTTGCAATGAGCTGAGATTGCACCAGTGCACTCCAGCCTGGGTGATAGAGTGAGACTCTATCTCAAAAAAAAAAAGAAAGAAAATAATTTTGACTTAATGGTCTCTGTGAAGGAGTCTTGGGGAATCCCAAGTGTCCCCAGACATACTTTAAAAACAGCTACCTTAGAGGAAATACCTGTGTGGATGCCTTCCTCTTCTAGTTGTTCTTCACTGCTACTCCTCCTGGCCAATACAGGCCTCCCCATGAGGCGGGAGGATTTCACCCCAATCTCAACCCCCAGTAATGACACAGAGTAAGGCCCAGCTTTAGAGCTGTGCTTACAGGTGTCCACAGGACCTCAGTCTCAGAAGACAGCACATGGCAAGAATAGACATGAATACACATTAAACCAAGGCCAGGATGCCTCCTGGCTCCATCTTCCACAGTGAGATCACTTTGCCCTAGTTTTCCCACAGGTGAGTCAACAACTTCCCACATTAGGTAGATGACAGCAGCAAGCAAGCCTATATTAGTTAGGATTAAGTTTAGCTAAATATAAGGACCAAAACAAATTTTTTTTACAGTAGCTTAAATAAGATAGAAATGTATTTCTCATTCATGTAAAAGAAATCTAGGAATAGGCATCCCAGGACTGGTATGGTGGCTTCACAAAATTGTCAGGGACCAGTATCCTTTCAACTCACAGTCGGCCCTCCCTATGTTATGTGCTCATCCTCAAGATCCAAGGTGGGTGCTGAGCTCCAGCTATTGCAACTATATTCCACCCAGAAGAAATAGAAAAAGAATATTTCCCCAGGAGCTGTGATACTTCTGTTCAGGTCTCATTGGCCAAAATTAAGTCACATATTTACCTACAAAAGAATCTAGGAATGTATTTTTTCGGTTGGACAACAACATGTCATACCAATGAAGAAGGGAAGAAGGAATGTTGGGAGGCATTAAGCACACTTGGTCACAAATCATCAGTTAGAGTTCTTCCCCTCTAGAACTTAGCAAAGCCAAACTGAGATGGCAGCTGCTACCTGACTCACCAGCCTGGTGACTCACTCCTGCCCACCAGCCTGTCAGGGAAACTGTGTTTCTACATGTCACAGACCTTCCACATTGCTAAAAATATTCACACCTCTGAATGTTACATTTTGTAATGCAAAGGGTCTACTTTTTAGCATGTTCTCTAAACTTTCAAATTATATGTTTTTATATAAAAATTATTATCTATGTCAGACACTGAAGGTAAATACACTTAAACATTAACCTAAAAGTTTACAGGGATTATTTCTGGGTAGTAGAATCGCAGAACATTTTTCTTTGTTGTTGTTTTCATTCTTTTCTGTAGATAAAAATGTTTCTGTGACCAGGCAAGGTGGCTCACACCTGTAATCCTAGCACTTTGGGAGGCTAAGGCAGGCAGATCACTTGAGGCCAGGGGTTCAAGACCAGCTGGGCTAACATGGCAAAACTTCATCTCAGCTGGGTGCGATGGCTCACACCTGTAATCCCAGCACTTTGGGAGGCCAAGGCAGGCAGATCACAAGGTCAGGAGTTCGAGACCAGCCTGGCCAACATAGTGAAACCCTGTCTCTACTAAAAATGCAAAAAAAATTAGCTGGGCGTGGTGGTGGGCACCTGTAATTCCAGCTACTAGGGAGGCTTGAGGCAGGAGAATTGCTTGAACCCGGGAGGTGGAGGTTGCAGTGAGCCAAGGTCATGCCACTGCACTCCAGCCAGGGTGACAGAGCGAGACTCTGTCTCAAAAAAAAAAAAAAAAACTTCCTCCAGTGTATACACATTGCTTCTATAATTGGGTGAAGCCGTAATTTCTTTTCAGTTTTGTTTTTTTTTTTTTTGTTTGTCTTTGTTTTTTGAGATGGAGTTTCGCTCTGTTGCCCACGCTGGAGTGCAGTGGTGCAATCTTGGCTCACTGCAACCTCTGCCTCCTGGGTTCAAGCGATTCTCCTGTTTCAGCCTCCAGAGTAGCTGGGATTACAGGTGCCCACCACCATGCCCAGCTAATTTTTGTGTTTTTTAGTAGAGATGGAGTTTCGGCAAGTTGGCAAAGCTGGTCTTGATCTCCTGACCTCAGATGATCCACCTGCCTTGGCCTCCCAAAGTGCTGGGATTACAGGCGTGAGCCACCGTGCCCAGTCCATAATTTCTTTTCAAGAGCCCAGTCTTACAGCCCTATCATTCATTAGTTGAGGGATTTATTTATTTACAACCCACAGTAGCTGAGACCAGAGATAATTTAAGAAATCTGGTGCTTGAAATAGTTCTTTACCCCTCAACCACTCTATTTCTTCTCAAATAATATTTCTGGGGTTAAATATAAAAATTACATCATGACTGTTCTTAATATTTCAAAATTATGTCTTGTGGTTTAAAGAGAGCCTGAGAATAAATGTAACCCACAAACATTCTGAAGTTCTGTTCTGCTATTGCAATTATATATGAGTCAGAAGAAGGGGAAAGTTCTACAATTAAGACTTTGTAAGGAAAAATGAATGTTTTTCTTCCCAGAAACTCCCCAGGAAGAATTCCCCTTCTGCACTTTTGACTTTGTCTATTTGCCAGGGAATTTTTTACAACTGAAAGTGAATCCAGCAGATCTGGAAATAGCTGACTCCCAGGGTGTTGTTCTGCTCTTCAATCCCCATCACCATCCAGCCCTTGACAGGACCACAGGAACTCAGGAAGGGGATGGTGGCCAGCGCTGGTCAAGGAAGAAAATTCTGACACAAGCTAAAACATGGATAAACCTTAAGA
Source organism: Hylobates moloch (assembly GCF_009828535.3). Lineage (NCBI taxonomy): Eukaryota > Metazoa > Chordata > Mammalia > Primates > Hylobatidae > Hylobates > Hylobates moloch. The sequence goes on from NW_026652278.1 coordinate 130,300,124, forward strand.
CATTATCAGTCCCAAAGGCAAACAGCATAAGTCTCCGGCTTCCAGAGGGAGCTTGTTAACTATCCTACCCATCCCGCACTGCTTTTTCTCCAGAAGGGACATTTACTGAAAGGCAATTCTTTTTGATTTTTATGTTTGTGCTTGTTGTTCCTACCCTAGAGCCAAAAGACTGACAACCAATTTAAACACACCAATCCTGCTAGAAAAACACCCAAAGGCACATGTATAAATACATTAACTTCACATACAAAGAATAGCCCAGTTATATTTACTGAAGATTTACACAGTGTGAGGCAACAGATAAAACGGGTCTAGACTGGACAGAAGGCTCAATTACTTGTCTCAGGGAAATAAAGAGAAAGCTAATTATTCCATTCACTTGAATCTACTCCACATCTAGCTATTGATGAGTACAAGACAGGTGGTGGATCCTACAACCTTCCTTGTAGGGCACACAGTAACAACCTTTCGCAGTGCAGCCCGGCTGTCATATTTGCAAGGCATACAGTAGCACCAGGATAAAATACAAAACTTTCATGATCAGCAGAAGCAGATTATCCTCAAAGCTAAGGAAGCTCATGCTCAGGACCTCTTACTTACACAATTTCTTCCTATTCTCATTCCAAATAAATATGTGCTTCCTTACCTAATTTCCTATTTGTATTTTTTCTATAAAAGGAACTCCAAATTCCATAAGCTTCAGGCCCCACAAAACCTGGACTCTCCCCTGTAGCAAACAAAACAACGGGGCTGGGTGCAGTGGCTCAGGCCTGTAATCCCAACACTTTGGGAGGCCAAGGTGGGAGAATCACTGGAGCTTAAGAGTTTGAGACCAGCCCTGGCAACATAGCGAGACCTCGTCTCTACTAAACATCAAAAAAATTAGCCAAGCATGGTGGCATGTGCCTGCAGTCTCAGTTATTTGGGAGGCTGAGGCAGGAGCATGGCTTGAGCCAGAGAGATCCAGGCTGCAGTGAGCTATGATCACACCACTGCTCTCCAGCCTGGGTGACAAGAGCAAGGAAGGCCCTGTCTCAAAAAATAATAATAATAATAATAAGTAAAACAATGGGTTGTGTGTTCTTACTTTTTTATTTTTTGTTGTAAATTGTGCCAAAAAGCAAATAAAATTTACCAACTTGACCATTTTTAAGTGTACAGTGGTATTAAGTACATTCACATTGTTGTACAATAATCTTTACTATCCATCTCCAGAATATTTTCACTGTGTAAAACTGAAACTCTGTACCCATTTAAAAAGTCACTCTCCATTTTCCCTTTCTCAGCCCCTGGAAGCCACTACTCTGTTATACTTTCTGACTTACAAATTTGACTACTCTAGGTCTCCGCTGTGAGTGGAATCACATGCTGTATGTACTAGCTGTCTTTTTGTGACGAGTTTATGGTGTCTCAAGGTTCATCCGTAGTTGTAGCATCCATCAGAATTTTCTTCCTTTTTAAGGCTGGATGATATTCCTTTGTATATGCTACATTTTGTTTTTCCATTCTTCCATCAATTTGATTCAAACTTTTTTTATTTATACATAAATGCTTGTAACCATTTGAAAAGTCATGTAAAAAGTCATTTGAAAAGCACAGTCTCTAGAAGGTGCATAGAGGTCCCCTGTCAGTCTCATCTACATGAGGATTCAGAGTTCAATGAGGAATCACAAAAGGACAGTTACCTTTTCATTGCCAGCTTATGAATAGCTTCCGCTAACAAATAACACAGTCTACATTTTCTCACCTGGGCATCCCACATTTCTTTCTGCATATTCTTTAATCAACCAATACATATGTATTGAGATGTGTGTGAGTGTGTGTGTGTGTGTGTGTGTGTATGTATGTATATATATATATATATATATGTTATTTTTTTTTTTTGAGACAGTCTCACCCTGTCGCCCAGGCTGGAGTGCAGTAGCGCAATCTCAGCTCACTGTAACTTCCGCCTCCTGGATTCAAGCAATTCTCCCTGCCTCAGCCTCCTGAGTAGCTGGGATTACAGGCACGTGCCACTATTCCCAGCTAATTTTTGTATTTTTTTAGTAGAGACAGGGTTTCACCATGTTGACCATTGACCAGGCTGGTTTTGTTTGTTTGTTTGTTTGTTTGTTTGTTTGTTTGTTTTGAGACAGTTTTGCTCTTGTTGCCCAGGCTGGAGGGCAATGGCACAATCTCGGCTCACTGCAACCTCAGCCTCCCGGGTTCAAGCAATTCTCCTGCCTCAGCCTCCCAAATAGCTGGGATTACAGGCATGCACCTCTACACACAGCTAATTTTTTTAGTAGAGACAGGGTTTCACCATGTTGGTCAGGCTGGTCTCGAACTCCTGACCTCAAGTGATCCACCCGCCTTGGCCTCCCAAAGTGCTGGGATTACAGCCGTGGGCCACCTCACCCGGCCTGTATTGAGAGATATCATAGCCTTTTATTTTCAACTACTTTCAGCACCTTCAGCGTTCTGAGTGTAATATTCCACTTTGGAGAGTGAAAAGAAAAAAAAATGAGTAAGAGTAAGCCTGGATAAATTCACTTTCCAGAGGAGGAGACACACCCACAAATCCTAATACAGTGTAATCAGTTCAGTAATAGAGGTATTTATGCACAAGGTGCTGAGGGAGCACATTAAGGGAAGGATTATTTCAGTATAAGTGAGTCAAGACTACCCAGAGAAGGTTACATTCAAACTGCGCATTAAAAAAGATATTTGCTTGGTGAAGAAAGTTGCCAAAGGTGTTCTATGCAGAAGAAACAGTGTGAGCAAAAGGCTTGAAAGCTTTGCTACCTCCAGAAGAAAGCAAGTATTCTGGTGGCTAGAGGGCAGAATGCATTAGTAAGAGTAGCAATGGATGGGATGCAAGGGAGATCACAAGGCTAGGCTGTGCATGAGGCTTGCCAAGGAATTAGTACTTTTTCTGGTGAGCAAAGGTCTTTAACCTGGCGGGGAGAGTGGGCACGGAGGGGAGCAGTGGGCGGAAGAAGAGTGCATCCTGATGAAATGTGTGCTTTGTAAAGACCATCATTCCACCAATCAGGATAGGTTAGCGTAAGAAGAAATGAAGAAAGAGAGTGAAGGCAAGAGAAAAAAGGACCAGGAGATCCCTAAGTTTGAGTGAATATTTGACCAAAGACAATGTTTCTTCCTCCATCAGCAGAAATGAGAGCTGATGAGCAAGTGGAATTCAATTTTGAAAAATATTATATTTCTGTGCTTCTGCATTTTAAAACTGCTACTGTGTGTGTGTGTGTGTGTGTGTGTGTGTGTGTGT
>NW_026652278.1:130303404-130311538 GCF_009828535.3 Hylobates moloch
TGTGTGTGTGTGTGTGTGTGTGTGTGTGTGTGTGTACAATGTTATACAAGAGAATGGTAATATTGGCCAGGTGCAGTGGCTCACGCCTATAATCCCAGCACTTTGGGAGGCCGAGGCTGGCAGATCACAAGGTCAGGAGTTTGAGACCAGCCCGGCAAACATAGTGAAACCCCGTCTCTACAAAAAATATAAAAATTAGCCGGGCATGGTGGCGCGCACCTGTGATCCCAGTTACTCGGGAGGCTGAGGCAGGAGAATCGCTTGAACCCAGGAGATGGACGTTGTGGTGAGCCAAGGTCACTCCAGTCTGGGCACTCCATCTCAAAAGAAAAAAAAGAAAATGGTAATGTTGGCTATCATTGGGCAGGAAATTTAAGGACAGCTTTAATTTTCTTCTTTATGCTCTCCTCTGTTTCTCAATGTTCTGTACTCAAATATATTTCTTTTAACAATAGGAAAATAGGCCGGGCGCGGTGGCTCACGCTTGTAATCCCAGCACTTTGGGAGGCCGAGGCGGGTGGATCACGAGGTCAGGAGATCGAGACCATGGTGAAACCCCGTCTCTACTGAAAATACAAAAACTTAGCCGGGCGTGGTGGCAGGCGCCTGTAGTCCCAGCTACTCGGAGAGGCTGAGGAAGGAGAATGGCGTGAACCCGGGAGGCGGAGCTTGCAGTGAGCCAAGACTGCGCCACTGCACTCCAGCCTGGGCGACAGAGCGAGACTCCATCTCAAAAAAAAAAAAAAAAAAAAACAATAGGAAAATAATATTTTTTAAAACTGTAATTTCTAATCATCCCTAGCTCTTTCATGTTGTGGAAGTTATCATTTGATTGTGTGGTGAGTTGGGGAGCTCCACTCATCCCTAACCAAGCCCCAGAATAGGGTCCCAGAACAATAGGTATTCCCAGATCTTACTGTACCCCTAAAATAAATGCATGTGAGTAATGGGAGGGGGAAAGGAATATACACAAAAGAAAATGTGTGACTCTTACATCCACATGGGGAATATATATATATGTGTGTGTGTGTGTGTGTGTATTATGTGTGTATATATATATATATACACATATACATACACACACACACACACACATATATATATATACACATAAAAGTGGAAAATGGTGGGCTTTGTACTAGTTTACTTTTGAAGGATAGAAAAAGTGAAGGAAGCCGGGTGCGGTGGCTCACGCCTGTAATCCCAGCACTTTGGAAGCTGAGGCGGGCAGATCACGAGGTCAGGAGATCGAGAACATCCTGGCTAACACGGTGAAACTCCGTCTCTACTAAAAATACAAAAAAAAATTAGCCGGGCATGGTGGCGGGCGCCTGTATTCCCAGCTACTCGGGAGGCTGAGGCAGGAGAATGGTGTGAACCCGGGAGGCGGAGCTTGCAGTGAGCAGAGATAGTGCCACTGCACTCCAGCCTGGGTGACAGAGCGAGACTCTGTCCCCCCCCAAAAAAAAAAAGAAAAGAAAAAGTGAAGGATAAGAGGGCGATATTCCAAGCTGGGTGAATGGTGTGGGCAAATAGGAATGCATGGAGTGCTTGGCAGAAGGTAAGGGGACAGGCCATTTGGAACAGAGGATTCAGGGAGGAAAACAGGCTGGAAAGGTGGGTTTGAGACCAAGAATCCTTGAGGCAGTGGGAATCAATAGTTGTGAGTAACAGTTCTGATGCAAGAAATACAGGACTTTAGGAAGATCAGTTTGAGGGTGGTGGGCAGGAAACATTGCCAGAAAGGAAATGGGGATGGAGGTGCGGCTTCCTCATTGCCACACCAGGAAGAGAGTGTGTAGAGCAAAATGTACATCGCCAATGCTGTGTCTTCACCGGTCCCTTTCAAATGTGCTGTTTCTTTCTTTAAAAATAAAAACAAATGTATTGAGATGTAATTCCTATGCCATACAATTACACATTTAGAGCATAGAATTCATTGCTTTTTAGTATATTCATGTAGTTGTACAAATGTCACCATAATTTAATTTTAGAACATTTTCATAAAAGAAACCTCATACCCATTAGCAGTCTTCTCCCATTCTCCCCTAACCCTCCAGTCCTAAGCAGCCACTAATCTATTTTCTGTCCCTACGGCCTTTCCTGGGCATTTCATATAAATGGAATATATAGTATGCAGTCTTTTGTGCCTGGCTTCTTACACTTAGCATGAGGTTTTCAAGGTTTGTCCGTGTTATATATCAGTACTCCATTCCTTTAATGGCTGTATAATAATATTCCAGTGTATGGACATACCACATTTCGCTTATCCATTCATTAGTCATTCTAGTTATTTCCACTTTTGAGCTATTATAAATAATGCTGCTATAGGCATCCATAGTTTTGTGTGGATATAGGTTTTCATTTCTCATGGGTGTATAGCGAGGAGTGGAATTGCAAGATATATGTTAACTAGATTCAGTTAATCTGAATGTTTCTCTTTCTGACCTATTCTTTTACAGGCTCTTTGATGAATCTTACTGTTTATTTGTTCATTCGTTTTTGAAGCTGGCTTCTCACCCAGTGTAACTTTGAATTTCATTCAGCCAGTGCAGCCTTCACCCTAACTTAACTCAGCCTTTCTTGTGATTTTCAAAGCTGAAAAGGAAGTAGGTGTGTGCCAGAGCCATCTGCTCTTCTCAAGAAAGCAAATTTGGCCATGGAGCAAGTCGACTCAGCCCACATTCAGGCTGCCCTGTGCCTCCTACACTTTCATGGTAAAGAAAACCAAACATGTCTCTCTCTCTTTAGTCTAGGTAAATTGGGCCAGGCACGGTGGCTCACACCTGTACCTCAGCACTTTGGGAGGCCAAAACAAGAGGATCACTTGAGGCCAGGAGTTTAAGACTAGCCTGGGCAACATAGTGAGAACCCATCTCTACAAAAAATTTAAAAAATGAGCTGGGTGTGGTGGCATACGCCTCTATTCTCAACTACTCTGAGGGGCTGAGGTGGGAGAATCGCTTGAACCTGGGAGGCTGAGGCTGCAATGAGCCATGACCATGCCACTGAACTCCAGCCTGGGTGACAGAACAAGACTCTGTCTCAAAAAAAAAAAAAAAAAAGAAGGAAACCTGGGTAAATCAGAAGCATCCTATATGGAAGCAGGAAAATTTTGCCCAATCAAGGATCTTCTGCTAGAACTCTTTTCCCCCGTTGATTGAGACAAGGATTCCTTAAGGAAGGATCTCAGGATCTCAAAACCAGTAACTGTCAGAGCAAAGGCTGAAGATCAATGCTTTAGAAATGTGTGTAAAGTTAGAACTATCAAGAGGGTTTGTTGTTATTGTTGCTTAGGGTTTTATGCAGGAACACCTGAGAAATAAACGACAACCAGAAGGAAAGAAAAAAAGCAACATTTTGCAAGCCCTAGGTTAAGGTGATGTCATGTGAAACAAAACAAACAAGTTTTTTTAAATACAGCCAAAGGAAAGATAAGAGACAGTTATAATAAACATCTTGTATCTTCAGATTCCAGAACATCTCCTCCCCTAGGAGCCAATGTGATGGCAACCAAAGTCACGTACAGTACTAAAAATGCTGAGTTAGCCAAAACCAACTAACTGACCTATGATCGATACCGAAAGCCATCAATGGGTAGTTAAGCAATAGCAAATGATTGACCTGTTCTGAAGACTTGACAATGGAGGGAGCGAGATTTATACCTCAATATTGTTCTAACAATATTTCAGCATCCCTGCCAGCACTGTGTGATTATAAATGGATTCTGCTAAGAGTAATAACCTTATTCCCAGAATCCTATATGTATGGGAAATAGGGTGCCAGGGGAACAGCCATACTGAGAGAGAGGTGTTATAAAGTTTGCGTTAGGAAAGAGATTAATGTTCCAGGGTTATAGAACAAAACATTCTGAGGAACACAAGATGATGGCCTGTCTTTCTGTTATTGGGAACTTGTAACCTACAAAGAAACATAAGAGGTAACAAGTAACTTGACATTAGAAGCAGTGAACTACCTGCCTTAAGAAAGTAAGGATTTAACTCTTATGGTACAAAGTATGGTATAAACTGGAAAGTGTTCTGTTCAATCAGAAGAGGCAGATCCCCTCCTCCTCTTGTTTCTGAACTCTTTCATGCTGATGAACCAGCACATCTTCTGGAAAAATCATTCAACATGGCTATTTTCAAATGTTCTCAGAAAAGAATCTTTCCGGGGAATGGACATAGGCGTGGGACATCTGGCAACAAAATATGCTTGGTCTCTGCTTTGGAGGAGACCCCAGACAACAGGTATGCCCCTCCCAACCTTTCTCGACCATGACCTCAGTCCGTCGCAAGAGGAAGCTTTACCACTCTTGTCCAAAGCAGGCTACACATGGATAAGCTCAGGTTACAGCTGGTGGGTGGGGATTAATTTTTGCTTCCCAGTTCTGGTATGCTCAGTAAAAGTTCTGGACATCCATGCATCTGTTTCAGTTTCCCCCGGTGCCTACTCTGCCTGGAAGGTGTAGGCATGGAGATGAGGCCCTTCCTCCATTTCCCCATAGAGACTCTCATTATTCTGTCCTAAAACCAAATCTGTTCAGTTGAGGTTTTGATATCTGCCAACATCAGATGGCCCTATCCTCCACGGCACCCCTAAACTGTTAGCTTTTCAGTGAGGCTGTTATCAAAGCTGTCTGGACCACTTAGGATCCCAGTTCCGCAACTCCTCTGTTGCCAGATATCAGTTCTCTTGGTCTTCTGTTGCAATGTGCCAGCTCCACTGTCCCTCCCCATTCTGAATCTTATACTTTGATCATCTGGAGACCCCCACTGGGCTCTTCCTGTAGCCAGGTGCTTTCCCAATACCTTGTCCCAGCTTCTTCCCTTTACCTCCTGGCTGGCTGCCTCGAGACTGGGTGAGGTTATCACAGTGCACCTAAGTGTAATAGAAATTCAAGAAAATGCAAGTACACTGTGAGACTGACCTCTGACCTTGCACATGTGGATCCCAGTTGCATCACTTTAATTTCCCTGCCTTTTTTTCTTCAAGGAGCCCAAGACCAAAACTATTAAAAAGAGAGAAAGGAAGTATATTAGTCAGGATTCTCCAAAGAAACAGATCAATAGGATATACAATTGACCCTTGAAAAATGCGGGGGCTAGAGTTATCGACTCCTCCACAGTCAAAAATCCACATATAACTTTTGACTCTCCAAAAATTTAACTACGAATAGTCTACTGTTGACCAGAAGCGTAACTGATAACATAAACAATCAATTAACACATATTTTGTATGTTACATGTATTATTTACCGAATTCTTACAATAAAGATAGCTAGAGAAAAAAAAAATGTTATTTTAAAAATCATGAGGAGGCCGGGGGCCGTGGCTTATGCCTGTAATCCCAGCACCTTGGGACGCCAAGGCGGGCGGATCATGAGGTCAGGAGATCGAGACCATCCTGGCTAACATGGTGAAACCCCGTCTCTACTAAAAATACAAAAAAATTAGCCAGGCGAGGAGGCGGGCGCCTGTAGTCCCAGCTACCCGGGAGGCTGAGGCAGGAGAATGGCGTGAACCCCGGGGGGTGGAGCCTGCAGTGAGCCAAGATTGCACCACTGCACTCCAGCCTGGGTGAAAGAGCAAGACTCCGTCTCAAAAAAAAAATTAGCCGGGCATGGTGTCGGGCACCTGTAGTCCCAGCTAGTTGGGAGGCTGAGGCAGGAGAATGGCCTAACCCGGGAGGTGGAGCTTGCAGCAAGCTGAGATTGCACCACTGCACTCCAGCCTGGGCGACAGAGCAAGACTCCGTCTCAAAAACAAACAAACAAACAAACAAACAAAAACATGAGGAAGATAAAATATATTTATTATTCATTAAGTGGAACTGGATCATCATAAAGGTCTTCATCCTCCGCCAAGCACGGTGGCTCACACCTGTAATCCCAGCACTTGAGGCGGATGGATCACGAGGTCAGGAGTTCAAGACCAGCCTGGTCAAGATGGTGAGACCCCGTATCTACTTAAAATACAAAAAATTAGTCATGTGTCTTGGTGGGTGCCTGTAATCCCAGCTACTCAGGAGGCTGAGGCAGGAGAATCGCTTGAACCCAGGAGGTGGAGATTGCAGTGAGCCGAGATTGCACCACTGCACTCCAGCCTGGGCGACAGAGTGAGACTCTGTCTCAAAAAAAAAAAAAAGAAAGAAAGAAAATTTTTAAAAAAGTCTTCATCCTCATCTTCATGTTGAGTAGGCTGAGGAGGAAGAAGAGGGATTGGTCTTGCTGTTTGAGGGGTGCAGAGGCAGAAGAAAATCCACTTATAAGTGGATCCATCAGTTCAAATCTTTGTTGTTCAAAGATCAACTGTACACAGATATATAGAAAGAGATTTATTATGAGGGATAGGCTTACATGATTATGGAGGCTGAAAAGTCCTGTGATCTACAATCTACAAGCTAGAGGCCCAGGAAAGCCAGTGGTGTAGTTCCCGTCCAGACACAAAGGCCCGACAACCAGGAGCACTGATGTCTGAGGGCAGGAGAAGACAGGCGTCCCAGCTCAAGCAGATTGCAAATTAGCCCTTCCTCCACCTTTTTGTTCTATTTGGGTTCTCAACAGATTGGATGATGCCCACCCACACTGATGACGGTGATCTTTTTTACTGTGTTTCCTGATTCAAATTCCACTCTCTTCCAGAAGCACCATCACAGAAATACCCAGAAATAACATTAACCAGCTATATGAGCATGCCCTAGTCCAGTCAAGTTGACACATAAAATTAACCGTCACAAGAAGGAAGCGACACGGAGGGGAGGGGAGGGGAGGGGAGGGGAGGGGAGGGGAGGGGAGGGAAGGGAAAGGATCCTCACTAGTGACGTAGGAATTGTCTAACTATTCCTAATGACCTTTCAACCTGAACTTAGTTCTTGTTTTTACTCATCAGAATCACATCAGGAGGGAGGAAATGATGGGATGGGAGGGAGAAATCTACCTCTGGTGTTTGAAATTTCATCATAACCCATCATACTCTACAACAGAGTTCAACCAGCTAGTAATATCTCTACAAGTTTTTTCTTTTAACACTAAGTTTCCGATAAGAGAATCTTGCATTTAGTTGAGTTCTGCCTATACTCAGATTCCTTTCTCAGGAGCCAGGGTTGAAGGCCCAGCAGGCAACTTTTCCAAGGAGAGAAATAGCAAATGAAGTTGATGGACATTAATGAAAGTAAATATTTTATCAATGAAAAAATAATTCTCCCACGTATGATGAAAACTATTTTTTTCAGCCTGATGGATAAAAATTCTAAATCATTTCATATACATTGGCTGCATTCTAATGTCTGCTTATGAAAAACAACAATGCTGTATACATTATATGAATTACATTTCTCTCTTTTTATAATTAATTTTTTATACAACAAATGTGCATTTATTGTCTAAAAATTCTAACAGTACAGAGGTATACAGAGTACAAAAGTCAAAATCTCCATTCATCTCTCCTCAGGCCCAATAGGGTTGAGACTCAACATACTTTTCTTTTTTCCAGAAAACATGTCACGTTCATAAGCACATCATACTTTTTATGGGAAGCAATGATTAGCTGTTCACACTGGACCCTTCCAGACTTTTTCTATATATCTCTATCTATTTACACATATAGGTGCTATGAATCTTTTATGTTTTTATTACATATGTTGGATTGTATTAAACATATTGTTCTGAAACTTGCTTAATATTAAGTCAGAAACATCTCCTGTGTCAATACATCCAGCACTGCCTGACTCTCTTTTGCAGATGTAGAGTTATCACTGTACCATAAGTGTTTGGTAGCTGTTTTTACTTTTCCCAGTTCAGCTATTCTCAGATTTTCTTTAATGCCAACTATGCTGTAATAAATATCCATGTACATTATACATATGTTGCTGAATCAATGCATGTGAGCATTACTGTTGTATTTTATTTTTATTTTTACTTTTATTTTATTTAAACAGCCGCTTACTCTGTCACCCAGGCTGCAGTGCAGTGGCACAAACACAGCTCACTGCAGCCTTGACCTCCTAAGCTCAAGTGATCCTCCCACCTCAGCCTCCCGAATAACTGGGACCTGAATAGGCATACACTACGATGCCAGGCTAATTTTTTCTTTTTTTTTTTTTTTTTTTTTGAGACGGAGTCTCGCTCTGTCGC
>NW_026652278.1:130331538-130398037 GCF_009828535.3 Hylobates moloch
ATCGCTTGAACCCAGAAGGCGGAGGTTGCAGTGAGCCAAGATCACACAGCTGTACTCCAGCCTAGGGGACAAGGGTGAAACTCTGTCCCGAAAAAAATGATAATAAAGCATTTCTTTCTCAAGGCAGTGGCTTAGGGACCTTGCTTAAGTAGCATTTTAACAAAGAACCATAAATCTTACATAGTGACAAGACAAGGGAGAGAGCAGTTCTAGTCAGTTATTTATTTTATCTATTTATGACAGGGTTTCTCTCTGTTGCCCAGTTTGGAGGCATTGGCGCCATCATAGCTCACTGCAGCCTCAACCTCCTGGCCTCAAGCAATCCTCCCACCTCAGCCTCCAGAGTAGCTAGGACTAGAGGCATGTGCCACCACACCCTTCTCATTTTTTTTTTTTATTTTTTTGTAGAGACTAGGTCCTGCTCTGTTGCCCAAGCTGGAGTTCTAGGGGTTTAAAAGGCGGGAAAATGTGGGAAGATAGTAAAGTCTTTTCCAGATTCCTCTGGTGTCTGCTGGCCCCTTCTCTGTGCCAATACACAAGTGCTGTCTCCAGTAAGGAAGGATATATGTCTCACCATCAGGCAAAAGAGGCTGAGGCAGAGTGTTCCCTGGCACTTTCAATGCCTTTAATGTAACAATCCTCAATATTTGGGGGAGAAATATTTTGGTTTCCTTCACAATCATTCATCTGTCCATTTCTATAATTTTATCAGCACAGGATGTTATATAAATGGAATCATACAATATATAACCTTTTAGAATTTAATTTTCTGGTGATAAATCCAGGTGGCTTTGTGTATAGTAGTTCTCTTTCTATTGCTAAGTAGAATCCCATAGTATGAATGTATCAACTTGAAACAACCCAGATGACCTCCAAAGGGTAAATGATGACCATTAGAGTTCATCTGGGTTGTTTCAAGTTTTTAGCTATTTACTAATAAAACTGCTATAAATATTTATGTACAGATTTTTGTACATAACTCTTCATTTCTAGGATCAATACCCAGCAGTACAATTACTGAGTTGTAAGGTAGTTGCATACTTCATTTTTTAGAAAACTGACAAACTGTTTTCTAAAGTGGCTGTAACATTTTAAATTTCACCAACAATAATGAGTGGATCCAGTTTGTCCCCATCCTTGTCAACATTTTTCACCTGGTCTCAACTCTGACCTTGATCCCCCCCCTCGGCCTCCAAATCTGGATTACAACTGACCACCCCCCGGCCTCTTTTTTTAGTCTTGCTCTGTTGCTCAGGCTGAAGTGCTGTGGTGTGATCATGGCTCACTGCAGCCTTGACCTCCTGGGCTCAAGAAGCATATCCTCCCCAAGTAGCTAGGACTACAGGTGAGCACCACCATGCCTGGCCAATTTTTTTATGTTCGTAGAGACAGAGTCTTGCTTTGTTGCCCAGGCTGCTCTAGAACTCCTGGCCTCAAGCAATCCTCCTGCCTCGGCCTCCCAACTGCTAGGATTATAGGCATGAGCCACTGTGCCCAGCTCCGTGTTTTAAGTGAATTGTTCTTTTTAGTATTGAGTTATTTAGTATTCTTTTTATAGTCTAGATGCTAATCCTTTGTAGAATATATGGTTTGCAATTATTTTCTCCCACTCTGAGCTTCTCTTTTTATCCTCTTATGTCATTTGCAGAACAATAGTTTTAATTTAGACCAAGTCCAATTTATCAACTTTCCTCCCAAAAATGTGCTTTTAGTGTCAAATCTAAGAATTCCTTGCCTAATCCTAGATCCTGAAGATTTTCTCTTATTTTTTCTAAAAGTATTACAGTTTTATATTTTATATTTAAGTCTGTGATCCATTTTGAGTTTATTTTTATATAAATTATAAGAATTATAGCCTGGGCCAGGAGGGGTGGCCCACGCCTGTAATCCCAGCACTTTGGGAGGCCAAGGTGGGTGGATCGCCTGAGATTGGGAGTTCAAGACCAGCCTAACCAACATGGAAAAACCTCGCCTCTACTGAAAATACCCAACTAGCCAGGCATGGTGGCACATGCCTGTAATCCCAGCTACTCAGGAGGCTGAGGCAGGAGAATCACTTGAACCCAGGAGGCAGAGGTTGCAGTGAAACTGTGCCATTGAACTCCAGCCTGGGCAACAAGAGCAAAACTCCCCATCAAAAAAAAAAAAAAAAAAAGAATTAGAGCCTGGGCAACATAGTGAGACCTTGTCATTACAAAAAAAAATTTTTTTTAATTAGCCAGGATTAGCCAGGCATTGTGGCATGCACCTGTAGTTCCAGTTACTTGGGAGGCTGAGGTGGGAGGATCTCTTGAACCCAGGAGTATGAGGCTGCAGTGAGCTATGATGGTGCTATTGCACTCTGGCCTGGGTAGCAGACCAAGACCCTGTCTCAAAAAATTCTTGTGTCAGAATTGAGGCCAAACAGAAAACTATGTTTAAACCATCTGGCAAATAAGACCCACTTGTTTTTTGTATAGACAGAGTTTTGCTCTGTTGCCCAGGCTGGAGTGCAGTGGCGTGATCTTGGCTCACTGCAAGCTCCACCTCCCGGGTTCATGCCATTCTCCTGCATCAGCCTCCCGAGTAGCTGGGACTACAGGCGCCCACGACCATGCCCAGCTAATTTTTTGTATTTTTTTAGTAGAGACGGGGTTTTACCGTGTTAGCCAGGATGGTCTCGATCTCCTGACCTCGTGATCCACCCGCCTCGGCCTCCCAAAGTGCTGGGATTACAGGCGTGAGCCACCACGCCCAGCTTTTTTTTTTTTTTTTTTAGAATGAAGACTATTTTTCCCGTTTTGGCGTGCAATGGCGTAATCTCAGCTCACTGCAATCTCTGCCTCCAGGGTTCAAGCGATTCCCCTGCCTCAACCTCCCAAGTAGCTGGAATTACAGGCACCCGCCACCATGCCCAGCTAATTTTTGTATTTTTAGTGGAGACGGGGTTTCACCATGGTTGGCCAGGCTGGTCTCGAACTCCTGACCTCAGGTCATCCAACCACCTCAGCCTCCCAAAGTACTGGGATTACAGGTGTGAACCACCGCACCTGGCCATGAGACCGTATCTCTATTTAAAAAAATTTTTTTAATCAGTTGGGCATATTAACATTGGTCTATTTTTGAGTTTTTTATTTTGTTCCGTTAATCTATTTTCTATCCCTCTGCTAATACCACACAGTTGTGATTATTATAGCTATTTAGGCCTTGAAATAGGGTAGACTGATTTATCCTACTTTATTCTTCTTTTGCAAAAATGTTTTAGCTATTCTAGTTCTTTTGCCTTTCCTGATAAATTTTTAAATACACTTGTCTGTATCTACAAGGAATTGTTGGAATTTTTGTAGGAATTTCATTAAGCCTACATATCAATTTGGGAAGAATTATCATTTTTGTTATGCTGAGTCTTTCAATCCATGAATGCTGTATGCCTTTCCATTTATTTCGATCTGCTTTGATTTCTTTCTTTAGCATCGTGTGGTTTTCAGCATACCAGTCTTGCATGTGTTTTGTTAGATTTACAGCTTTTTTTTTTATTTTTATTTTTTTCTGGATTGTTTGTTTGTTTGAGACAAGTCTCACTCCATCACCCGTGCTGGAGTGCAGTGGCACAGTCTCAGCTCACTGTAACCCCTGCCTCCTGGGTTCAAGTGATTCTCCTGCCTCAGCCTCCTGAGTAGCTGGAATTACAGGCGTGAACCACCACACCTGGCTAATTTTTGTTTTTTTAGTAGAGACAGGGTTTTGCCTTGTTGGCCAGGGTGGTCTTGAATTCCTGACCTCAAGTGATCCTCCCGCCTTGGCCTCCCAAAGTGCTGGGATTACAGGCGTGAAACACTGCACCCAGCCTTTTCTGTTTTTAGTGACTATAAGTGGTATTGTTGGCCAGGAGCAGTGGTTCATGCCTGTAATCCCAGCACTTTGGGAGTCCGAGGCAGGCAGATCACAAGGTCAGGAGATCGAGACCAGCCTGGCCAACATGGTGAAATCCCATCTTTACTAAAAATACAAAAATTAGCTCGGCATGGTGGCGTGTGCCTGTGATCCCAGCTACTCGGGAGGCTAAGGCAGGAGAATCACTTAAACCCGGGAGGCAGAGGTTGCAGTGAGCAGAGATCATGCCACTGCACTCCAGCCTGGGCAACAGAGCGAGACTCTGTCAAAAAACAAACAAAAAAAAATTTGTTTAAATTGGTATTGTCACCCAGGCTGGAGTGCAATGGCATGATCACAGCTCACTGCAGCCTCAGCCATCTGGGCTCAAACAATCCTCCCATCTCAGCCTCCTCCCCCACTTCCCCTAGTAGCTGGGTCTACAGGAGTGTGCCACCACACCCAGCTAATTTTGGTATTAAATTCCTGAGCTCATGGCTGCCTACCTCTGCCTCCCAAAGTGCTGGGATTTCCATGCCCAGCCTGGTGTTATATTTTTAATTCCAGCATCTACATGTTCATTGTTGGTATACAGAAATCCAATTGATTTTGTATGTTTATTTTGTATCTTGTGACCTTGCTGAGTTCACTTATTAGCTCTAGGATTTCTTTTTGTAGATTCCTTGGGATTTTCTACCAAGAATATCGTATTATCTGCAAATAGGAACAGTTTTATTTCCTCCTTTGCATCTGTGTGCCTTTTATTTCCTTTACTTGCCTTATTGCCTTGGCTAGAACTTCCGAAATTATAACTGAATCAAGAGCGAGTGAGAGTGGGTATCTTCACTTCATTGCTGATCTTAGGGGGTATTATGGGCTAAAATGTTTCCCTCCTACCCCTCTGCCCAAATTCATATGTTGAAGCTATAATCCCCTTTACCTCAAAATATGACTGTATCTGGAGGTAGGGTGATATGATTTGAATCTCTGTCCCCACCAAATCTCATGTCGAATTGTAATCCCCATTGTTGGCGGTGGGGCCTGGTGGGAAATGATTGCATCATGTGGGTGGAGTTCTCATGAATGGGTTAGCACCATCCCCTCCGTGCTATCATTCTCATGATAGTGAGTGAGTGAGTGAATTGTTGTGAGATCTAGTTGTTTAAAAGTGTGTGGCACCTCACTCCTGTCTGTCTCCCTCCTGCTCAGGCCATGTAAGATGCCTGCTCCTGCTTTGCCTTCCACCATGATTGGAAGCCTACTGAGGCCTCCCCAGAAGCAGAAGCTGCCATGCTTCCTGTACAGCCTGCAGAACCGTGAGCCAATTAAACCTGTTTTCTACATTAGTGTCATTAAAGTGGGTATACAATCCCCTCCACTACTAAATTTGACTGGCTTTTTTAAAAAAGAGAAAAAACAACAACAACAACAAAACTATTTTCTTTAAAAATTACCCAGTCTCAGGTATTTCTTTATAACAGTGCGAAAACAGACTAATACATGAGGTCTTTAAAAGGTAATCAAATTAAGAAAAGGTCACTAAGGCGGGCCCTAATTTAATATGGCTGGGGTCCTTATAAGAAGTGATTAGACCATCCTGGCTAACACGGTGAAATCCTGTCTCTACTGAAATACAAAAAATTAGCCAGGCGTGGTGGCGGCTGCCTGTAGTCCCAGCTACTCAGGAGGCTGAGGCAGGAGCATGGTGTGAACCCAGGAGGTGGAGCTTGCAGTGAGCCGAGATCACACCACTGCACTCCAGCCTGGGGACAGAGCGAGACTCCGTCTCAAAAAAATAAATAAAAATAAATAAAAGAAGAGATTAGAACACAGACTCATAAAGGGAAGACCACGTGAAGACACAGGTAGAAGGCAGCTATCTACAAGTCAAGGAGAGAGGCCTCAGAGGACACCAACCCTGCTGACACCTTGATCTTGGCCTTCCAGCCTCCAGTACTGTGAGAAAATAAATTTCTGTTGCTTAAGCCAACTAGTCTGTGGTACTTCATTATAGCAACCCCAGCAAACTAAAGGTGTAAAGCATGCAGTTTTCACCATTAAATATGTTGGCTGTAGTTTTTTTGTTTTTTGTTTTTTTTGAGAGAGAGTCTCACCCTGTCACCCAGGCTGGAGTGCAATAGCACAATCTCAGCTCACTGCAACCTCTGCCTCCAGGGTTCAAGCGATTCTCCTGCCTCAACCTCCCAAGTAGCTGGGACTACAGGCATGCACCACCACGCTTGGCTAATTCTTGTATTTTTAGTAAAGGTGCAGATTCACAAAGTTGGCCAGGCTGGTCTTGAACTCCTGAGCTCAAATGATCTGCCCATCTTGGCCTCCCAAAGTGCTGAGGTTATAGGCTTGAGCCACCATGCCCAGCCAGCTGTAGTCTTTTTGTAAATATTCTTTATCAAATTGAAGGAGTCCTTCTCTATTCCTATTTTTCTGAGCATTTTTATCACAAATGGGTGCTAAATTTTGTCAAATGTTCTTTCTCCATCAATATACTTATGTGGCCAGATGCAGTGGCTCACGCCTGTAATCCCTGCACTTTGGGAGGCCAAGGTGCACTGATTACTTGAGGTCAGGAGTTAAAGACCAGCCTTACCAACATGGTGAAACCCTGTCTCTACAAAAATTAGCCAGGCATGGTGGTGCATGCCTGTAATCGCAGCTACTCAGGAGGCTGAGGCAGGAGAATCACTTGAACCCAGGAGGTGGAGGTTGCAGTGAGCCTAGATTGCACCACTGCACTCCAGGCTGGGCAACAGAGTGAGACTCCATCTCAAAAAAAAAAAAATTATGTGATTTTTCTTCTTTAGGATGTCAATATAATAAATTATATTTGATTAATTTGAAATATTGAACTAGCCTTGCATCTCTGGAATAAATCTCATTTGGTCATGGCATGTAATTATTTTTGTAAATTGTCTAATTCTGTTTGCTAATATTTTGTTAAGAAGTTTTGCATCTGTATTCATGGGGGATGTTGGTCTATGGTTTTCTTTTGGGTATTGTCTTTGATTTTGGTGTGAGGTGTGAGAAGTGTTTCCTCTTCTATTTTCTGGCAGAAATTGCATAAAATTGGTGTTACTTCTTTAAATGTTTGGTAGAATTTCCCAGTGAAGTTATCCAGACTTAGAAATTTCTTTATAAGAAATTTTTTATTTAATTTAGTTTTAAATTTATGACTAATAATTAAAGGGCCAGGCACAGTGGCTCATGCCTGTAATCCTAGCACTTTGGGAGGCCAAAGTGGGTGGATTACCTGAGGTCAGGAGATTAAGACCAGCCTGGCCAACATGGCGAAACCCCATCTCTACTAAAAATACAAAAAATTAGCCGGACATGGTGGCAGGCACCTATAATCTCAGCTATTCAAGAGGCTGAGGTAGGAGAATCGCTTGAGCCCAGGGAGTAGAGGTTGCAATGAGCCGAGATCACGCCAATTCACTCCAGCCTAGGCAAAAGAGCAAAACTCCATCTCAAATTATGATTCTAGGCTGGGAGCAGTGGCTCATGCCTGTAATCCCAGCACTTTGGGAGGCGGAGGCACGAGGATCACGAGGTCAGGAGTTCAAGACCAACCTGGCCAAGATGGTGAAACCCCGTCTCTACTAAAAAACAAAAATTAGCCGGATGTGGTGGCGAGTGCCTGTAATCCCAGCTACTCGGGAGGCTGAGGCAGAGAACTGCTTGAACCCGGGAGGTGGAGGTTGCATTGAGCGGAGATCGCACCACTGCACTCCAGCTTGGGCGACAGAGTGAGACTCCATCTCACAAAATAAATAAATAAATAAATATAATTTAAAAATAAATAAATAAAAACAAAATAATAATTATAGGAGTATTCAAATTATCTGAATTGTGATAGTTGTGTTTTTGAGAAATGGTCATTTCATCTAAGTTGTAAAATTTATGTGTGTGGAGTTCTGCCTTGTATTCTCTATTTATCCTACTCATTTTTAAATATGCTGATCTATTTAATTTTTGTTCCCAGATGGAAAAGAGCTTTATTGTTTTCAGTACAGTAAAAAATAGAACATACCCACAGTAAAAAAAAATCATATAATATAGAATATTTCCCAGAAAAGGAAGTAAATCTAACCAATCAAAGATGTTAACTTTCTAGTAAAGAACCTTTCAGACATCCATCTATCCATCCACACAAATACATGAATGTATATATAGATATGTATTTTATATAAATAGGATCATATTATACATGCTCATCTGTAACCATCCCTTTCATTCAACAAATCTATGTCAGTGTAGATCTACACCATCATTTATGATGAGCACAAGGTATTCCATTGGGTGAATATATTATAATTTACTTAACCCTATCTGATATTGATTGTCAAAAGGCTAAGTTGTTTCTAGTCTTTTATATAAACAACACTGTGGGTGAATATCCTTGTTCATTTAGCTACAGATGTGTAGCTAACTCTTTAGAATTATTTCCTAAGAGAAAGATTACTGGTACATTCATTGAAAATTCTGATTGATGTTACATAGATATATTATGTAGGAAAAAGAAGAAGAAAGAGGAAGAAGAAAAGAAGGGGAAGAAGGGGAGGAGGAGGAGATGAAGGAGAAGAAGAAGAGGAAGAAGAGGAGGAGGAAGAAGAAGGAGGAGGAGGAGGTGGAGGAGGAGGAGAAGGAAAAATTCTGATACATATGATCAAACTACATTCCACAAAAATATATTACCCTATCATCACCTTGCAAATACTGTACTTTTTTTTCCCCTCCTTGCCAAAATAATTTGTGAAAAATAATCAGGTTTTTTTGGTAGTACTGTAGTTGTTGTTTTGCTTTTCTTTGATTACTTATGAGATTGATGTGTTTATGGGGTTTTTTTTGTTTTCTTTTGTCTTGTCATTTGTGTTTCCTCTTCAAGCACTACCTAGAAGCAGAAGGTTTCATTAGGCAGTCTGGAGCACATGTCCCCAACCCCCAGGCTGCAGACCCATATAGTCTGTGGACTGTTAGGAACCAGGCAGCACAGCAAGAGGTGAGCATGGGCGACTAAGCATTACCGCCTGATCTCTGCCTCCTATCAGATCAGTGGCAGCATTAGATTCTCATAGGAGCACAAATCCTATTGTGAACTGCATGTGCAAGGGATCTAGGTTGCATACTCCTTATGAGAATCTAATGCCTGATGATCTGAGTTGGAACAGTCTTATCCCCAAACCATTCCCCAACCCCATCCATGGAAAAATTGTCTTCCATTAAACCAGTCCCTGGTGCCAAACAGGTTGGGGATCGCTGCTATAGAGGGTTGATTTAAGAAGCCCTCTTGGCCAGGCACAGTGGCCTGTAATTCCAACACTTTGGGAGGCTGAGGCAGGAGGATCATGAGGTCAGGAGTTCAAGACCAGCCTGGCCAATATAGTGAAACTCTATCTCTACTAAAAACACAAAAATTAGCCGAGCACGGTGGTGCGCATCTGTAGTCCCAGCTACTCAGCAGGCTGAGGCAGCAGAATCGCTTAACCTGGGAGGCGGAGGTTGCATTGAGCTGAGATGATGCCACTGCACTCTAGCCTGGGCAACAGAGTGAGACTTCGTCTCAAAAAAAAAAAAAAAAAGAAACCCTTTTAAAGAAACCCTCTTATTGGAAAATAAGATCCAGCTTTAATACCTTTCCTAAAAACCATGGCAGCTTAAGTAGTTTCATGGGTTTTTTTTGTTTTTTATTTTGTTTTGTTTTGTTTTTGAGACGGAGTCTTGCTCTGTCGCCCAGGCTGGAGTGCAGTGGCGCAATCTCTGCTCACTGCAAGCTCCACCTCCCGGGTTCACGCCATTCTCCTGCCTCAGCCTCTCCGAGTAGCTGGGACTACAGGCGCCCGCCACTGCGCCCGGCTAATTTTTTGTATTTTTAGTAGAGACGGGGTTTCACCATGGTCTCGATCTCCTGACCTCGTGATCCGCCCGCCTCGGCCTCCCAAAGTGCTGGGATTACAAGCGTGAGCCACCGCGCCCGGCCTAATCTAAGGTTCATTCTTAAAGAAAAAGACAAATAGTCAATGTGCTAGAAGAGTGTCTCTGTCCTACCACCAAAACAGATAAAATCGAGATGAATTTACCATTTTGAAAGGAAAACACATAGTGGCCTATACCCACATCTTCCCAGGTGTGGAAAAGACCATATATTTGCTGAACTTCTATGTAGGCTGTATCCTCAGGAAGATATAACTGGAATGTAGAGATGTAAAGCATAAACCTCTTTTGAGTTGTACTCAAAGAGACGTGGTTTGAATGGAGTCTAGAAAAATGCACACGAGAAGCAAGAATCCACCTGTGTGTATCAAACACTGTACACTCTAGGGGAAGGAATATCTGTTTTTAAATAACCTTCTTTAAACATGATTATTCCCAAATGCTGAAAAGAAATCCTTTCATAGCGAACACACCAACAGGAACTGTGACACGCCCAGCTGGCTCCCGTGCAGTCCCCTCCTGCTCTCCCTTCCATCCTGTTGACCGAGGCACTACAGCCAGCGGTAGCTTCTCCCCAGTTGCTCTAGGCAAGCTCCTTCCAAGGAAGCTGTAAGTTACCCAGGAGGTGGGGTGCTGGAAGTGAAGATGCTTTTTTCTCTCTTGTTTGAATGATTGAATGTCTTAAAGTGAGACTGTACTCATCTATTATTTAGATCAATTTTTTTAAATAAGAGAACATAATTTTACTTAAAAAACAAACCTCTAGCTTGCCTTCTCAGAATGAGACTCTCTGTCTTCCTGATTGACAACCACTTGAAAAACATTTTGTAAGTTTTTTTTTTCTTTATATATATACATATTTTTTGGACAGGGTCTTGCTCTGTCGCCCAGAATGGAGTGCAGTGGCACGATCTTGGCTCACTGCAACCTCCGCCTCCTGGGTTCAAGTGATTCTCCTGCCTCAGCCTCCCAAGTAGCTGGGATTACAAGGCATGCACCATCATCCCCAGCTAATTTTTGTATTTTTAGTAGAGGTGGGGTTTCACCATGTTGGTCAGCCTTGTCTCAAACTCCTGACCTCAAGTGATCCTCCCACCTCAGCCTGCGAAAGTGCTGGGATTAAAGGTGTGAGCCACCACTCCTGGCCAGGAGGGAACTTTTTATGGTGATGGAAATGTTCTCATCTGTATGTTGTGGTGATTGCATAAGTATATATGTTTGTGAAAACTCAGAGAACTGTGCACTTACAAATGGAGGCAAATTTTGAGATCACTGAATTGCGAGGTATGTCAGTTTAAGGCTGCTCATTTGGCAACTTGAAATGATCAGGAATCTGGCTGGGCACGGTGGCTCACGCCTGTAATCCCAGCACTTTGGGAGACCGAGGCGGGCGGATCACAAGGTCAGGAGATCGAGACCATCCTGGCTAACACGGTGAAATCCCTTCTCTACTAAAAACGCAAAAAATTAGCCATGTGTGGTGGCGGGCGCCTGTAATCCCAGCTACTTGGGAGGCAGAGGTAGGAGAATCGTTTGAATCTGGGAGGCAGAGGTTGCAGTGAGCCGAGATCGCGCCACTGCACTCCATCCTGGGTGACAGAATGAGACTCCATCTCAAAAAAAAAAAAAAAAAAGAAAGAAAGAAAGAAATGATTAGGAATCAAGAGTCTTCCTGGATTGCAGACACATACTCTTGAAAATTTGGTTTTAGTAATTAGGCTTTCCCCTCATGACTGGTTGTCATTTTCAAAGTATATAGAAATAAAACTTTCCGCTCTCCAGCCCTCCCCTTGCTCCCTGTTAGGGCTTCTATTTAATTGATCTGATTGGGCAGTCCATGATCACCTCTCTAGTTAAGATACTGCCGGCCGGGCGCGGTGGCTCACGCTTGTAATCCCAGCACTTTGGGAGGCCGAGGCGGGCGGATCACGAGGTCAGGAGATCGAGACCACGGTGAAACCCCGTCTCTACTGAAAATACAAAAAATTAGCCGGGCGTGGTGGCGGGCGCCTGTAGTCCCAGCTACTCGGAGAGGCTGAGGCAGGAGAATGGCGTGAACCCGGGAGGCGGAGCTTGCAGTGAGCCGAGATCGCGCCACTGCACTCCAGCCTGGGCGACAGAGCGAGACTCCGTCTCAAAAAAAAAAAAAAGATACTGCCTTACTGATGTTGAGGATCCCCTAAACGAAGACTTTAACTAGAATCTGAGCCTTAATCTTGGAAAGGCAGCATTGTGGTGACTCGGGGTTGTCGCTTCAAACAGAAATTCTTGCCTTAAGGTTTTTTGGGATTGTCGTTGTTTTGTTTTGTTTGTTTTTGAGACACTCATTCTGTTGCCCAGGCTGGAGTACAGTGGTACCACTTATGGCTCACTTTAGCCTCGACCTCCGAGACTCAGGTGATCCTCCCACCTCAGCCACCTGAGTACCTGGGACTACACGTGCATGCCACTACGCCCGGCTAATGATTGTTTTTTTGTTTGTTTGTTTGTTTTGGTAGAAATGGGGTTTCACCGCCGGGTGTGGTGGCTCACGCCTGTAATCCCAGCACTTTGGGAGGCTGAAGCAGGCGGATCATGAGGTCAGGAGACTGAGACCATCCTGGCTAACATGGTGAAACCCCGTCTCTACTAAAAATACAAAAAATTAGCTGGGCGTGGTGGTGGGCGCCTGTAGTCCTAGCTACTTGGGAGGCTGAGGCAGGAGAATGGCGTGAACCCGGGAGGCGGAGCTTGCAGTGAGCGGAGACTGTGCCACTGCACTCCAGCCCGGGCAACAGAGCGAGACTCCACCTCAAAAAAAAAAAGAAATGGGGTTTCACCACGTTGTCCAGACTGGTCTCAAACACCTGGGCTCAAGCGATCTATCCGCCTTGGCCTCCCAAAGTGCTAGGATTATAGGCATGAGTCACTGCACCCAGCCTTAAGGTTTTTTAAATTAATGTTCGTAAATGGGGAAAGCATACCTGAAATTGAAATAGAGGATACTGGAGTAGATGTGTGGTTCAAATAAACTGGCTTACAGCGTAACAAATTGGCAGCCTTTTGTTGCCAATTTACTAGATCTGTATTTTGGGGTTTTTTTTGTTTGTTTGTTTGTTTTTTGAGACAGAGTCTCGCTCTGCCCCCCAGGCTGGAGTGCAGTGGCGCGATCTTGACTCACTGCAAGCTCCGCCTCCCGGGTTCACACCATTCTCCTGCCTCAGCCTCCCGAGTAGCTGGGACTACAGGCACCCGCCACCACGCCTGGCTAATTTTTTTGTATTTTTATTGGAGACGGGGTTTCACCGTGTTAGCCAGGATCGTCTTGATCTCCTCACCTCGTGATCCGTCCGTCTCGGCCTCCCAAAGTGCTGGGATTACAGGCGTGAGCCACCGCGCCCGGCCTGTTTTTTGTTTTTTTTTAGGCAGAGTCTTGCACTGTCACCAGGCTGGAGTCCAGTGACATGATCTCAGCTCACTACAACCTCTGCCTCCCGGTTTCAAGTGATTCTCCTGCCTCAGCCTCCTGAGTAGTTGGGACTACAGGCACACGGCACCACACCCAGCTAATTTTTGTCAATTTCAGTAGGGACGGGATTTCACCAAATTGGTCAGGCTGGTTTCGAACTCCTGACCTCAGGTGATCCACCTGCCTCAGCCTCCCAAAGTGGTGGGATTACAGGCGTGAACCACCGCGCCTGGCCCTGATGCTTTTAAAGTTTGAAAAAGGCCAATGATCCCATTGGGATGGAGCTGCTATGTAATAATATTATTACTACTAGAAAATTTAATTTTCCAGTCCATTCATACAGGTTTAAGAATATTTGCTGATTTGCAAGAAAGGGTCTCAATTCCAATGTAAATAATTCTATGTCACCCTGAAGCCACACAGTTTTAACTCATGGCTACATGTACAGCCTAGCAGTTCCTTTGGTGCTAACCTTCCAGACAAAGTTCTCTGAGCTAGATCATTCAAGGGTGAAGCTCTTAATTGTGCAGCTTCGTGTCACTGATGTGATCCTATTATGGTGTCTGCTTGAAGGTTGTGGTTCAATTTTAAATAAAACCTTAGTAGAATTACTAGCAATTTTAGTGTTTGCTCCCTACAATTATTTTACCAGCTAATGAAAAGTTTAAGAACACAATTTGGAGGACTATCAGATTGGTTCTAGACATCTGATAGATGGGTATGCAAATGAGTAGATTTAGAGACACACATGAAAAACATTTCCTTTTTCTTTTTTTTTTGAGACAGAGTCTCGCTCTGTCACCAGGCTGGAGTGCAGTGGCGCAATCTCGGCTCACTGCAACCTCCAAATTCCTGGTTCAAGCGATTCTCCTGCCTCAGCCTCCCGAGTAGCTGGGACTACAGGCGCACGCAAGCATGCCCAGGTAAGTTTTGTATTTTTAGTAGAGATGGGATTTCACCATGTTGGCCAGGATGATCTCGATCTCTTGATCAAGTTTTGCTCTTGTTGCCCAGGTTGGAGTGCAATGGCGTGATCTCGGCTCACTGCAACCTCCGCCTCCTGAGTTCAAGCCATTCTCCTGCCTCAGCCTCCCAAGTAGTCGTGATTACAGTCATGCACCACCATGCCTGGCTAATTTTTGTATTTTTAGTAGAGATGGGGTTTCTCCATGTTGGTCAGGCTGGCCTTGAACTCCCGACCTCAGGTGATCCGCCCGCCTCAGCCTCCCAAAGTGCTGGGATTACAGGCGTGAGCCACCACGCCCAGCCCATATTTCCTTTTTTACAGATATACATATATATATATAGTATCATCAAGGTGTATCAACATTTGATTATAATGAGATACATGAAACATTGACTATTATTTACATGGACAAGTAGGTCAGAGCCTGACTCTCTAATATCAACAAAAATCAGGGTGGTTAGTTTGCCCTAGCACTAACACAGTTTGCTAGGTGACTGAACAGCAAAAAGGAGGGGAACAGGGATCTGAAATCTTAGACACAGGGAACTTCATTTTCTAACAGCGTGGTCTCTTACAAAATGATGATTTTTTTCATTATTTATTTATTTATTTATTTTTGAGACAGGGTCTCTGTCCGTCACCCAGGCTGGCGTGCAGTGGCGTGATCCC
Source organism: Hylobates moloch (assembly GCF_009828535.3). Taxonomy (NCBI): domain Eukaryota; kingdom Metazoa; phylum Chordata; class Mammalia; order Primates; family Hylobatidae; genus Hylobates; species Hylobates moloch. Next base: position 130,346,424 of record NW_026652278.1, read on the forward strand.
GGCTCACTGCAACCTCTGCCTCCCAGGATCAAGCGATTCTCCTGCCTCAGCCTCCCAGTAGCTGGGATTACAGGTGCCCGCCACCACTCCTGGCTAATTTTTTCATTTTTCATAGAGATGGGGTTTCAACATGTTAGTCAGGCTGGTCTCAAACTCCTGACCTCAGGTGATGCACCCACCTCAGCCTCCCAAAGTGCTGGGATTACAGGCGTGAGCCACTGCGCCAGCCCTGATGATGTTTAAACCAAACAAAAAAGTAAGACTGGGGCCACCACGCTTGCTACACTGGAGGACAGAATATTTAGACACTAGGTTAAAAGCCTGTGAGAGCGTCCTGAAAGTTAAAGAACTGTCATAGAACAGGTTCTATGATGAGCCTAGGCTGGTCAGCATAGGGCAGGGAAATCATAAACTTCCTAGTCATTATTAGGTCAAGAAAAGCAGATCTTGAAAAAGAATTAGAAAATGACTAGCTATAATTTTTACCTTTGATAAATGTAATTCTAAAATGTTGTTGAATTTAAGAGACCATTTTAATTTACAAGATGTTAAAATGTGAAAACAAACAAACATGAGTCTTAGAATTAATGACAGGCAGCTTGGTAGATAAGGGCTGGAATGAGGAACACATTTCTTTAATCTGGAAAGAAAAGACAAATGCATGTAAAAACATAATGACCGGCTGCCGGCACGGTGGCTCACGCCTGTAATCCCAGCACTCTGGGAGGCCAAGGCGGGCGGATCACCTGGGGTCAGGAGTTTGAGACCAGCCTGGCAAACATGGTGAAACCCCGTCTGAACTAAAAATACACAAATTAGCTGGGCATGGTGGTGCACGCCTGTAATCCCAGCTACTCGAGAGGCTGAGGCAGGAGAATTGCTTGAATCTGGGAGGTGAAGGTTGCAGTGAGCCAAGATCATGCCACTGCACTCCAGCCTGGGTGACAGAGCAAAACTCCGTCTCAAAGAAAAAAACAAACAAACAAACAAAAAACATGATCACAAGAGCTGAGTTTAAAAAAAAAAAAAAAAAAAAAGGCCAGGCGTGGTGGCTCATACCTGTAATCCCAGCACTTTGGGAGGCCGAGGCAGGAGGATTGCTTCAGGCCAGGAGTTCAAGACCAGTTTTGTCAATGTAGGAAGACCTCACCTATACAAAAGAAAAACTTTTCTTTTTTTTTGAGACGGAGTCTTGCTCTGTCGCCCAGGCTGGAGTGCAATGGCATGGTCTGAGCTCACTGCAACCTACGCCTCCCAGGTTCAAGCAATTCTCCTGCCTCAGCCTTCAGAGTAGCTGGGATTACAGGGGCCCGCCACTATGCCCAGCTAATTTTTGTATTTTTAGTAGAGATGGGGTTTCACCATGTTGGCCATGCTGGTCTTGAACTGCTGACCTCGTAATCTGCCTACCTCGGCCTCCCAAAGTGCTGGGATTACAGGCCTGAGCCACTGTGCCAGGCCAAGAAAAACATTTTTTTAAGATGACATCTCTAGTCATTAGAGAAATGCAAATCAAAAGCACCATGAGATACCATTTCGCATCCACTAACTAAGTTGACCATAAACAAATAGACTGATAATAACAAGTGCTGGTGAGCAGGGGAGAAATGGGAACCCTCTTACACTGTCGATAGGAATGTAAAATGGTATAGCTGTGTTGGAAAACAGTTTCTCAGAAAGCCAAACAATAAGTTCCTATATGACCCAGCAATTCCACTCCTATATACACCCAAGAGAAATGAAAACATTATTTCTACACAAGAATTTGTATGTGGACAGGCACGGTGGCTCATGCTTTTAATCCCAGCACTTTGGGAGGTTGAGGCAGGTGGATCATCTGAGGTTAGGAGTTTGAGACCAGTCTGGCCAACATGGTAAAACCCCATGTCTATGAAAAATGCAAAAATTAGTCAGGCATGGTGGCGGGCACCTGTAGTCCCAGCTGCTCAGGAGGCTGAAGTGGGTGAATCACCTGAACCAGGGAGGCAGAGGTGGCAGTGAGCCAAGACCGCACCACTGCACTCCAGCCTGGGTGACACAGTGAGGCTCCGTCTCAAAAAAAAAAAAAAAAATTGTATGCAAATATTTATGGCAGCTTTATTCATAATAGCCAAAAAATAGAAATAATTCAGATGTTCATCAACTGATTAATGGATAAAGACCACATGGTGGCCAGGCAGGGTGGATCATGCCTGTAATCCCAGCACTTTGGGAGGCCGAGGCAGGTGGATCACGAGGTCAGGAAATCAAGACCACCCTGGCTAACATGGTGAAACCCTGTCTCTACTAAAAATACAAAAAATTAGCCAGGCGTGGTGGCGGGCACCTGTAGTCCCAGCTACTCAGGAGGCTGAGGCAGGAGAATGGCGTGAACCTGGGAGGCGGAGCTTACAGTGAGCTGAGATAGCATCACTGCACTCCAGCCTGGGTGACAGAGCAAGACTCTGTCTGAAGAAAAAAAAAAAAAAAAAAAAACACATAGTATATTCATACAATATATGAAGTGGGTGAATCACCTGAACCAGGGAGGTGGAGGTGGCAGTGAGCCAAGACCGCACCACTGCACTACAGCCTGGTCTACAGGAAGACCACACCTCAAAAAAAAAAAAGCCTATAGAGTCAAAAAGTAGATTTATGGCTGCCCAGGCATGGGGGTTTGGGGAGAAATAAAGAGTGGCTCCCAATGTCTATAGGGTTTCCTTTTAGGGTGATGAAAATGTTTTAAAACTGTCCTTATGAACTCTTCCAATATATTAAGCACTATTAAATTGCAAACTCTAAATGGGTGAGTTGTATGGTCGATAAAGCTATTAAATCACAATCCAGGGGCTGAGATTAAAAGAGAAGAAAAAACAATCCATATAGTGTCTGTTTATAATTTTCATTTTTTCCTATACCCCCACCCCCCCATCCTCCTCCTTTTGTTTGAGACCAGATATCGCTCAGTCGCCCAGGCTGGAGTGCAGCAGCTGATAATAGCTCACTGCAATAAGCTGAAAATTGTAATATTAGTAGAATAACTATACCTTTTCTGTTTATTAGCTCCTTCTCCTCAACTTATAAATATTTTGAGGTTGAAATTGCCTTTGCAAAATTATGACAACAAGAGAAATCTGACATAGTTGACTCCATCTTGCTTCAGACCTCCAAGCTGTCCTTGGTCATTTCTGTGCATAGGCCTAGCTAACCTTGGGAAGAATTTAGTTTATAATTTAACTTGAAAGCAAGGATGATAACAGTCCCCCCCTAAAACTAATACCCTCCTTGCTTAGGGACCAAAAGCAGCCTTTGCAAGACTTTGGTTTTTGTTTTTTGTTTTTTGTTTTTTGAGATAGAGTCTGACTCTGTTGCCCAGGCTGGAATGCAGTGGCACAATCTCGGCTCACTGCAGCCTCCACCTCCTGAGTTCACACGATTCTCCTGCCTCAGCCTCCCGAATAGCTGGGATTACAGGTGAGTGCCACCACTCCCAGCTAATTTTTGTATTTTTAGCAAAGATAGGGTTTCACCATATTGGCCAGGGTAGTCTTGAACTCCTGACCTCAGGTGATCCACCCACCTCAGACTCACAAAATGCCAGGATTACTGTTGTGAAGGCCACAAAAATAGGATTATTGGAGGGGCCTGAGTTCTGCTAAAATGTAGGAGTAGTTTCTACAATCTCTTACTGCCCAGGAATCATGTGGCCAGAGATCACAAGATTTGTGACTTCCATAGATAACATCACTATTATGGAACCTAAGATTGGTTTTTAAAGATTTTTTTCAGACTGACCCCACCTGGACTCATGACTCATGACTCAACTGATCCTTTGGCCCCATGAGAGCAGGACTCAGTGCAGGAGGCTTGTTTTCCACATCCCTATGATCTCAACCAGTCAGTAGCACTCATTCCCTAGCCCCGCCCAACAAATTGTCCATAAAAACCTCAACCTCTGAGCCTTCAGGGAAACTGATTTGAGTATTAGCTTTAGTTGAGCCTCACGGGCTGGCTTTGTGTCAAGTAAAAGCTCTACTACAATGCCATCCAGTAAATTGGTTTCGTCTGTGCAGCAGGCAGGACAAACCCTTCTGACGATTATAAGGTTGCTTCAATCTTTTTTTTTTTTTTTTGAGACGGAGTCTCGCTCTGTCGCCCAGGCTGGAGTGCAGTGGCGCGATCTCGGCTCACTGCAAGCTCCGCCTCCCGGGTTCACGCCATTCTCCTGCCTCAGCCTCTCCGAGTAGCTGGGACTACAGGCGCCCACCACCACGCCCGGCTAATTTTTTTGTATTTTTTTTAGTAGAGACGGGGTTTCACCGTGGTCTCGATCTCCTGACCTCATGATCCGCCCGCCTCGGCCTCCCAAAGTGCTGGGATTACAAGCGTGAGCCACCACGCCCGGCCCAGGTTGCTTCAATCTTAAGAGAAAAAAAAATTACCTAGTTCTTTCTCTCGTTGTTCTTTGATTGGTGTCCTTCCTTCCCACCTCATTAACCAATGCAGTCTGATTTCCACCACCAGGGCCCCTACCTGCAACTATTCATACTGAGGTTGAAATGCCTTCAGGGCTGGGCGTGGTGGCTCACGCCTGCAATCCCAGCACTTTGGGAGGCTGAGGCAGGCCAGTCACCTGAAGTCAGGAGCTCGAGACCAGCCTGACCAACGTGGAGAAACCCTGTCTCTACTAAAAATACAAAATTAGCTGAGCGTGGTGGCACATCCCTGTAATCCCAGTTACTCAGAGGCTGAAGCAGGAGAATTGTTTGAACCTGGGAGGCGGAGGTTGTGGTGAGCCGAGATTGCGCCATTGAACTCCAGCCTGGGCGACAAGAGCAAAACTCTGTCTCAAAAAAAAAAAAAAAAATGGCCTTCTAGCCAGGCATGGTGGCTCATACCTGTAATCACAGCACTTTGGGATACCAAGGTGGATGGATCACCTGAAGCTGGGAGTTCGAGACCAGCCTGGACAAAATGGCAAAACCCTGTCTCTACTAAAAATACAAAAAAAAATTAGCTGGGCGTGGTGGCACACGCCTGTACTCTCAGCTACTCGGGAGACTGAGGCATGAGAATTGCTTGAGCCTGGGAGGCAGAGGCTGCAGTGAGCCAAGATCAGGCCTCTGCACTCCAGCCTGGGCAACAGAGTGGATTCTGTCTCAATAAATAAATAAATGACAAAATCCAAGGGATTCAGTCCCCATCTTGACCTCTTGGGATAATTCATCACTGTTACACCCTTCTAGAAGCTGTTTCCTTACTCCTATAAACCAAAAAGTATCTGAGACAGGTATCAATCAATTTAGTTTATTTTGCCAAGGTTAAGGACATCCAAAACAAATAAAAATGGAATCAAAGAAACAGTCGGTGGCCTGTGCCTTTCTCCAAAGATGATTTTGAAGGCTTCAATATTTAAACGGGAAATGTGGGCTGCAGGGGACAGAGGGAGGGTACGGTAATCTACACGTTGCAAGAGAAAAGGAGCAGGGAGGGGAAGGGTCAATTATGTATTCATCTCACACTCAATAAATGGGCACTTTACATAAGATGAGGCCGGGGGTGGTGGTGGCTCATGCCTGTAATCGCAGCACTTTGGGAGGCCGAGGCAGGTGGATCACCTGAGGTCAGGAGTTCGAGACCAGCCTGACCAACATGGAGAAACCCCATCTCTACCAAAAATACAAAATCAGCCAGGCGTGGTGGCAGGTTCCTGTAATCCCAGCTACCCGGGAGGCTGAGGCAGGAGAATCACTTGAACCTGGGAGGTGGAGGTTGCGGTGAGCCGAGATCGCACCACTGCCTTCCAGCCTGGGTGACAGAGCAAGACTCTGTCTCAAAAATAAATAAATAAATAAATAAAAAATAAGGTGAATATACAGTAGCTACCTGTGGAGATATTTAACCTTTTATCAGTAGCTATCTGCTTAGGAACAAAAGCAAGCCAGTTTCTTGCATGACTTAGCTTTCAGCTTAATTTTTTTCTTTTGGCAGAGTGAACTGGGGTCCCAAGTTTATTTTCCTTTCATACTCTCAAGACACCAATCTCTCCTTGTTCTCCTCTGGCCAAGTCTCAAGTCTCTTTCCCTTCTACCAGCTCCTCAAAGGTACAAGTTTCATAGGATTTTTATCCCTAAGGTTTTTTCTATTTCACTTAAGAGAACTTCTTCTGGGTCAACTCATTAGTCATGGCTTCAATTACTGAACTCCCAACCGAATTTGGCTCTGACCCTGCTATGAACTTTAGGGCAATGGTTTATTCTTATTTATTTATGTATTTGTCTATTTATTTATATATTTATTTAGACCAGTTCTGGCACTGTCACCCAGGCTGGAGTGCAATGGCATGATTGTAGCTCACTGCAGCCTGGAACTCCTGGGCTCAAAGGATCTTCCTGCCTCAGCCTCCTGAGTAGCTGGGGCTACAGGCACACATCACCACACTGGGCTAATTTTTTTTTGAGACAGCATCTCACTATGTTGCCCATGCTAGTCTCAAACTCCAGGCCTCAAGTAATCCTTGAGCCTCATCTCCCAAAGTGCTGGGATTACAGGCATAAGCTACCATACCGGGCCCATAGTTTCAATTGTTTACAAAGTGACTCCACCTGTATGTTCCATGGACACATCACAATTATATGTTCACATATCAACTCACTATCTTCCCCTGAGAGTAGCATCTCCACCTGTTATCCCCATTTGGTTCCATTATCCATCAGTTACCAAAGTCATCACTAGATTCCATTATCTCCTGCCTCAGCCCCGAGATTCAATGTCACTCAACCCTATGGTTTCTGTCTCCTTCGCAGTTCTTAAATCCATCTCCTTTCCACCATCCTGACCCCAGTTTATTTATCTGGGAGGTGGCATTGAGGGAGGAAGAGGGATGTGCATCAGAACCACCTGTGTAATGTTCTTAAGGAAACATACAAGCCCAGCGTGGTGGCTCACACCTGTAATCCTAGTGCTTTGGGAGGTGAAGGCGGGATGATTGCTGGAGGCCAGGAGTTTGAGACCAGCCTGGGCAACACAGCAAGACCCCATCTCTACACAAAATTTTAAAAATCACTTGGGCATGACAGTGCATGCCTGTAGTCCCAGCTGCTTGGGAGGCGGAGGCAGGAGAATCGTTTGAGCCCAGGGGTTTGAGATTACAGTGAGCAATCATCGCACCACTGCACTCCAGCCTAGATTACAAAGTGAGACCTCTCAAAAAATTAAATAATAAACACACAACCATTACGTACCCTACCCCATCTCCAGAGATTCCGAACCTGTATATACTCTTCCTCATCTTCACTGTCCTTACCCATTTTCAACACTGCTGGCAGAATGATCCAATGATCCTTCAAAAATGCAACCTGTCTGTTTAGCCTTTCAGTGGGTCTCTAGGATGAAAGTCCAAACTCCTCTCAAACCCGTTACCTTGGGTTCTTGCCCACAGCTTCCACCTCATCTGCAGCCACTCCCTATGGACATCCTGCACTCAACCCTTATCAGATTGTAGTACTTGCTGTTCCTGGAACACGCCTTCTTTCCTCGCCTTAGTGTTCTCTGTGGATATCCTCTGTGATACCTTTCCACTTGGTAGTCACTTTGTTCAAAACGCCTCTCCTGATTTCTCTAGGCAATTAGTTATTTCTGTCAGAGGTGTTGGAGCCAGAGCAACTCTATTTTGAATAGAGGCTGAGACCTATTGGGCTGCATTGCCAGGAGGTTAGGGATTCCTAGTCACAGGCTGAGATAGGAGGTCAGCACAAGATATAGATCATAAAGACTCAGCTGATGAAACAGGATGTGATAAAGAAACCAGCCAGCCGGGCGCATTGGCTCAGCAGACGGATCATGAGGTCAGGAGTTCAAGGCCAGCCTGGCCAACATGGAGAAACCCAGTCTCTACTAAAAAAAATACAAATTTAGCCAGGTGTGTTGGCACGCGCCTGTAGTCCTAACTACTCGGGAGGCTGAGGCAGGAGAATTGCTGGAACCCGGGAGGCGGAGGCTGCAGTGAGCCGAGACCGTGCCATTGCACTCCAGCCTGGGTGACAGAGCGAGACTCCGTCTCAAAAAAAAAAAAAAAAAAAGGAAACCAGCCAAAACTCACAACAACCAAGATGGTGATGAAGGTGACCTCTAGTTTTTCTCGCTGTTTATTGTACGCTAATTATAATGCATTAGCGTGATAAAAGACACTCCCACCAGTGCCATGACAGTTTACAAATGTCACAGCAACATCCAGAAGTTACCCTATATAGTCTAAAAGGCGGAGAAATCCTCAGTCCTGGGAAATCCTTGCCCCTTTCCTGGAAAATTCACGAATAACCCTCTCCGTAGTTAGCATGTAATCAAGAAATAGCCATAAAAATAGCCAACAAGGCCAGGTGCAGTGGCTCACACCTGTAATCTCAGCACTTTGGGAGGCAGGTGGATCACTTGAGATCATGAGTTTGAGACCAGCCTGGCCTACATGGCGAAACCCCATCTCTACTAAAAATAAAAATAAAAAAATTAGCTGGGTGAGGTGGCACGCGTCTGTAATCCCAGCTACTCTGTGGGCTCAGCAGGAGAATCACTTGAACATGGGAGGTGGAGGTTGCAGTGAGCCGAGATCGTGCCATTGCACTCCAGCCTGGGTGACAGAGAGAGACTTCATCTCAATTAAAAAAAAAAAAAAGAAAAAGAAAAAGCCATCAGCAGCCCTCAGTGCTGCTCTGCCTATGGAGTAACCATTCTTTTATTTATTTACTTCTCTAATAAACTTGGTTTCACTTTATGGGCTCGTCATGAATTCTTTCTTGTGCAATATCCAAGAACCCCTCTTTTGAGGTCTGGATTGGGACCCCTTTCCAGTAACATTTCCTCTTCTCTGTTCCCACAATACTTTGTCCATATAGTGATTCTGTATTTATTAGCAGATAATTACAAGTATTTTTGTTTATACAATGTCTTACCCCCTAAACTGTCAATAGATTTTGTTCAATTTATTTTTGTATGCTCTAATATAGAGCCTGGCACATAATGTATATTCAACAAATGTTTACTGAATACATTTTCAAGGGAATAAGTTTTAATTTCTATCTTTCTGATTGCTTAGTGTTAATATATTATAAAAAATATGATTCAGGTGGAGCGTGGTGGCTCATGCCTGTAATCCCAGCACTTTGGGAGACTGAGGGGAGGGGATCACCTGAGGTCAGGAGTTTGAGACCAGCCTGGCCAATATGATGAAACCTTGTCTCTACTAAAAAATACAAAAATTAGCCGGGCGTGGTGGTGTGTGCCTGTAGTCAGAGCTACTCTGGAGGCTGAGGCAGGAGAATGGCTGGAACCCGGGAGGTGGAGGTTGCAGTGAGCCAAGATCATGCCCCTGCACTCCAGCCTGGGCAACAGAGTGAGAGACTCCATCTCAAATAAATAAATAAATAAAAATAAATAATATGATGCACTTTCAGGATAGCATGCTCTTTGAATCTCTTTAAATAGTGACAGTTTATATTTGAACAGTTATTTTTTCAGTTTTCAAAGCACTTTTCCCCAACATTTTATTATGAAAATCTCCAAATATATGGGGGAAAAATAATTGTAAGTGAACACTCGTGTTGGGACTCAGAAACTGATACCCCAAAATATGGGGCTTTGACCTGTTGAATGGAAGCCTCAAGGTCTCTCTGACCTCACTGCCCTGCACCATCTCTCCCAAAGCACAGGATGAAGTTGAAGTTCCTTTATCTGGCTATGATCCAAACCCACCAAAAGGAACAATTGTTTTTTCTTCCCCTCCTTGTAAGACTAAAAATGTAAACACCTGAAGAGACCCTTTCACAAGATAACGTGCAAGTTCATCCCTGCGCCCTGATCCATTCACTTTCCCTAGTCATCTCCTCAACAGAATGCCTCTGCTCCCCTCTCCCCAAGTCTGTTTACCAGGATGGTATACAAGCTTCTGAACCCCGTTGGGGGTGTGTAATCACTCTGTGATTCTCCCCGTGCACACGTTAATAAATGCATATGCCTTTTCTCCCATTAATCTGCCTTTTGTAAGTTGATTTTTCAGCAAACTTCAGAGGACAAAGGGAACATTTTTCCCGTGGTCCCTATACCCATACATACCCACTACCTAGATTCAAAATCAACATTTTGCTATATTTGCAAAACACTTTTCATAGGCTAATTTTATTATCACCTTTTTAAAAAAATTCTTTTTACAAGTACTGCTCCTTATGGAGCAGGGCTACCCCATAGGCAGTGTGCCCAGAGTAGCTTATTATCACTTTTTATTTCACCTAATGACTAAGGTATGATTCTATGTTTTATAGATAAGGAAACTGAAACTGAGGCTTTAATGACTTCCAAGGAGCTTGTCTGCCAGAAGTTGTAATCAACTTGTGCCAGCTGATCTGTCCACACCCTCTATCCACAGGTGTTAGATATATAACCTAGGTCTGAAAAATATTTAGAATATTCTTGTGATGAAAAGCTTGCAATTCCACAATACAGGGGAATCAGCAAAATCATGGGAAAATCAATAGAATACATTTCTAACTCATGAATCATTCAGGGAAGAATCCAGTCTTGGGTTTTCCCTCCCCCTCATCCCATTTCTATTCCTGATTAGTCATCATTTCCTGCCCAGCCTGTCTGAGATGTTTCTTCCATCCTTTCTTTTCCAGTAACAGTAACCTGGTGCAGGTCTACAGTATCTGTTATCTCAGCTGATTTCCCTTCTGCCTTTTCATGAACCAGAGACACGTGATTTCCAATTAAAGCACAGCCCTGACCATATCTTTGCCCAGCTTACAAAACGTCAACGGCTCGCAGCTATCTACCGAATTAAGCCTACTATAATCCCCTTCCTTCTACACTACAACCTATCCACGCATCCGTCCTCTTACTCCTTAGCTTCCATCTTACATGACTAAGAGTTGTTTCCCCAAATACACCCTTATTTACTTTTTTCATTTATAACTCACCACCACCGCCTCCAAAGTTTCACGTGGGTAAATTCTAGACCTCCACGTCATAGGCCAACTCAAATGCCAATCCTTCTAATGAATTTTCTGGAGATCCCGGGCCTGTTGTCATCTCTATCGCCAATCTTTGGCATCTTGTGGCAATAATCTCATTCTACCTTGTGGAGCTTTCTGGTCTGACTTCCCTTGCCACCTTCTGCTCCCTTTGCCTAAGTATAACACCTTTGAGGAAAGGGACGCTGTTTTAATCATCGTCGCCTCGCACACAGGCGGTGCTTTATTGTGCTTAATATCGTTTAATGCAACACACCCTGCCGAGGGGGTCGGAGGCGGACGCCTTTTGCTGTATCCACACAGACCCGCGCAGGCACACACGGACGCCGTCTGCCACTCTGACAGACACGTGTCCCCTGGGCCACAGCCCTGGAACTGTCTCGGGATTCCCAGCCTGTGGGCGCTTCCATGCTGGCCAGCCGAAGGGGACATTTTTCTTCAGAACCGCTTCAACGGATACCTCTTATTTTAGACCGCCTACGGATTCTACCCTATAAATCAGCCTAAGCCCTGCTTCCTTTTAAAACAGGATTACGCCGGGTCGAGGGAGCCTGGCGTGGTCGCGCAGTGGCCGGGTCCCGCGGATCCCCCTCCAGCTCCCGCTTGGTAGCGCCCGCTTTGTCAGCGCGCAGCGCTTGCCGGACGCCTTGCAGGTCTCGCCAGGTCTCACAGCAGACGGTACCGACGCAGCGCTCTTGTGCCTCGCTCTCGGGCTCTGCTGCCCGGGATTTCCCCAGGACCTGCGCCGCGCGAGAAGGAGCCTGGGAGCATCCGCCCAGACTGCCCGGACAGTCGGTTCGACTCTCTGCCCTCGGCCCCAGCCGGGCTCCGCTCCTCGGGCGCGCGAGGGGCCGCGGTGGTGGTGGCGGCGGCGCCCGGCATGTTTCATAGTCCGCGGCGGCTCTGCTCGGCCCTGCTGCAAAGGGACGCGCCCGGCCTGCGCCGCCTGCCTGCCCCAGGGCTGCGCCGCCCGTTGTCCCCGCCGGCGGCTGCTCCCAGGCTCGCATCCCCCCGGCTGCTGGCGGCGGCCTCGGCGGCCTCGGGCGCCGCGAGGTCGTGTTCCCGAACAGGTGAGTGCACCCCAGTTCCGGGCCGAGAACGCCACGGCCGCTGACGCGCGGCCGCCACCTGGAGACAGCGCGGAATGAATGGGAAGCCCGGGGCTGCCGGTCGTGGTGTCTGGCCTGAAAGTGGGTCCTTTCCTGGAGCAACCTTCTCTGTTCCCTTTTTCCTCTTTCCCTGTTCCCCGACTTGCCTGGGGCTTGCATCAAAGCTGGTAAGAACTGGGAGACTGTATTCAGGTTCCTGCTTGACGCTTAGAGGCCGTCTTTCAGAATTTCTTGCTCTTGACCGTTAAAGTTCCCCCTTCCGAGGCCTCAAGTTACTATGTTGGTTACACGTTTTATTGCACGACTTAACGGAAATTTTTATGGAAAAAAAATCTAAATGATGCTTATTTGCTCATATGGCTTTCATGGTCTAGATATTAAGTTTTTTTTAAGTCGTGATAATAACACATTGATTCATTTTACTTTTTTTTTTTTTTTTTTAAGACGGAGTCTTACTCTGTCACCCAGGCTGGAGTCCAGTGGCACGATATTGGCTCACCGCAACCTCCGCCTCCCGGGTTCAAGCGATTCTCCTGCCTCAGCCTCCCGAGTAGCTGGGATTACAGGCGCCCGTCACCACGCCTAGCTAACTTTTGTATATTTAGTAGAGACGGAGTTTCACCATTTTGGCCAGGCTGGTCTTGAACTCCTGACCTCGTGATCCACCCGCCTCAGCCTCCCAAAGTGCTGGGATTACAGGCGTAAGCCACCGCGCCCGGCCTATAAAATTTTTAAAAATAGGCCGGGCGCGGTGGCTCACGCCTGTAATCCAGCTCTGTGGGAGGCGGAGGCGGGTAGATCACCTGAGGTCAGGAATTCGTGACCATCCTGGCCAACGGGCTTGGGCGTGGTGGCACTCGCCTGTAATCCCAGCTACTCCGGAGGCTGAGGCAGGAGAATCACTTGAACCCGGGAGGCGGAGGTTGCAGTGAGCCGAGATCGCACCATTGCACTCCAGCCTGGGCGACAAGAGTGAAACTCCGTCTCAAAACAAAATTAATAAAAATTTAAAAAAATATATATATATATATATTTTAAAAATGATCATCTGGAATGTGATCGAAGCCAAGACTTTAAACTCTTTTCGCATTGTTGGCGGATGTTTAGGTATTTCCTAATCTAGTATCAAACTCCTGGCCTCAAGTTATCCTCAGACTCTGGAGTAATTGAGATTTGCAGGTGGAAGCCACCATGCCCAACTTAGTCATTTTAAAATTAGGATGTTGAATTGGTTGCTGGAGACTCTGAACTATATTGTTCCTTAGAGTGAACTTGACAGTTAGATTCCCCACCCTCACCCCCAATTTCGTAGGAATGTGGCACATTGTGAAATAACTGCCAGAATGGGTATACTGCCTGATAACTTTTTTCTTGCTGGAAATTTTAAGAACAGCATTGTTAGAGGTTTGAGGTAGGAAAAGTAAAAGAAAACCAGGTGATGTCTTCTGTACCAGCTTATATCTTAAATTCCCTCAAAGTCTCAGAGGCAGGGTTAGTAGGTACCTCCTCATGGGAATACAGTTAGCTTGTGTAAAACAGAGATCGCTGTGTTATCTGAGTAATTACTGTTATCTGAGTAATAATATCAGGTCAGATTGGAATGTTGGGCTTTTGACCCAAGAAAGTGTTTAATGAACTTCTTTGAAGAAATTCCCTGAAACCCCCTAGTTTTACAGATAAGGAAATTGAAGGACTTTATGGTACTTAAACTTTTGTAGGCAGTTACTGTAAAGTCTAGACAATTTTCCTGTTCATGCATTTTTAGCTTCAGCAGCTTGTTGGAAGAAACATGCATGCATTGATTCATTCATTGCTTGTTCTCTCATTCCAGATCTTTACAGAATGTCTCACAATGTAGGTGCTTTATTATGGGAGGTAAAAACAACATGAGCTTTAGTCAGTCCCTAAGGAGTTTACTGCCCAGTAAGAGATGAGATATGCACAAAGAAATGGCTGTTTAATGAAATGAAACACCTTTTATTCTCTCGACTTGGAAATGGCACAAGGGTGCAGGAAAGCAGGAAGTCCCTTTTAGGCTTCTAGAAGTGGGTGGCATTTCAGCTGGCTCTTGAAGCATGGTTAGGATTGGAAGAGATTACTATAAAGCATTTTGTTTGGAAAAAGCAGGAGTAAATGCAGAAAGTCATGAGACATAGATGAGGAAGGGTGAGAGAAGAGGCACTTTGCAAAAATGGACATTGTTTTCCAAAGAGCCTCAGAACCAGCACTAAGTGCTTTTTAATTTTTATTTTTATTTTTATTTTTTGTGGGACAAGGTCTCTCGCACTGTTGCCCAGGCTGGAGTGTAGTGGCGCCACCTCTGCTCACTGCAGCCTCCACCTCCCAGGCTCAAGCAATTCTCCTGTCTTAGCCTCCCAAGTAGCTGTGACTACAGGCACATGCCACTGTGCCGGGCTCATTTTTGTATTTAGTAGAGACGGGATTTCAACATGTTTCCCAGGCTCGTCTCAAACTCCCCAGCTCTGGTGATCCACCTGCCTTGGCCTCCCAAAGTGCTGGAATTACTGGCGTGAGCCACTGCGCCCAGCCTATTAAGTGCTTTTTTAAAATGCAGATTCTTGGATCCTACTGTAGGCCTATTAAGTCTGAGTCATTCATGATGGGCGCTGGATTCCACATAACCAAATGAAATGACAAAAAGAATAGATTGTTCTTCTGTGCCCCCAAATTTGGACATCTGGCACCCATATGTGAGAGAGACACTGAAGGGGCCGAAAGCTCCTCTCCACTTCTGAGCCTTGTGGTGGGGAGTGGTTGAGTCCCGACAGCTGTCCACATTTGCTAATCAGTTCCTGCATAACTTATGCCCCTTGGCAATTGGTAGTTATTGGGAAGATAAGTACAGTCCCTTTGGAGTTATCAGATTCCAGGTTGTTAGAATTAAAAGGTGACCTTGGGGATGATCTTGGTGTTGGCTTTCTTTTCTCAAGGATAGCAGCCCCCATAAGAAGTAGCAGTTGCCACAGTTACTGTACTAGATGAAACGCAGTTGGAAGTCATCCGTGGGTTTATAAATGCTATCCTCCACATCCCTCCTCCTCAGAGAATGAAGACTTGGCTGAACTACTGTTCTCTACCATTAGAACATTTGCTTTTTTTCATGGTACAATTTTAAAGGCAAATGCCACCAGCTCATTTGAGAAGGCAGCTTTATTTAATATGTCCTTTATGTGAATAAACTGCTTATGAGAGAGAAGAAACGGGAAAGCTTGTAATTATCAAGCTGCTATGGAATAAATTGCTTTCCTTATGGGAAAACTAATGTATGATTTTTCTGTTAGCATTCAATGGCAACAGTTTAAACATGGTGAACTGGGGTTCTTTGGGATTAATAACCATGGCTCCAGATTCACATTCCACACACTTTTAACATTTGTAAATCATTTAACCTTGCTTGCTGTCTCAACACTAGACTTTACCTAGAACAAATGAATAAGATGAATTGATAGCAATTTATCCACAAGCTTTATTGAATAGTACATGTAAAAGGTGACATGACTAATTGCAGCGGGAGTTGAGAAGAAAGAGAAATCAGTGTGGCTGAATTTGTCAAGAAATGCTTTGCTTTGAATAGGTGAAAAAGGAGGGTGCTTTGGAAGGGGACAGGTTGCGGGGTGGTGGGGGCAGGCAGAGAAGACCACACACACAATGCCTGGAAGAAGGTGGCACATGCAGGAGCTGTGGCAAGCATCTTAGGAAAGGGGGTAGAGGCAGAATCATTTGGGACACTTATTAAAATGCAGATTTCTGGCCTTTCACCCATCTGCTTGATCAGTTTCCTGTGGAGAAGGCTGGTGGAGTGCATATTTAACAAGTGCCCCAGGGGATTCTGAAAAGATTAGGGAGTGTTTATGAGCTCTGCCCCTCCTTTCCCCAAAGGTACTTATTCCTGGAAAGCTTGAGAAGCTCTGGAGAGGATTCTGGAAGAGCCTTAAGACCTTTGGCCTGGCCGGGCACAGTGGTTCATGCCTGTAATCCCAGCACTTTGGGAGGCCGAGGCACGAATCACTTGAACTCAGGCATTCAAGACCAGCCTGGGCAACGTGGTGAAACTCTGCCTCTACTAACATTAAAAAAAAAAATAGCCAAGTGTGGTGGTGCACACCTGTACATCCCAGCTGCTTGGGAAACTGAGGCAGGAGAATCACTTGAACCTGGGAGGCAGAGGTATCAGTGAGCCAAGATTGCGCCATTGCACTCCAGCCTGGGCGACAGAGTAGGAGCAGTACTCTGTCTCAAAAAAAAAAAAAAAAAAAGGATCTTTGAGCTTGGGGCCTAAGGCAATTCAAGAGACCCCTGAGAAAGAACATTGACCCCCAACAAAAGCAGCTTTAAAAAATTGTATATTTTGTCGAGACGGGTTTTGCCATGTTGCCCAGGCTGGTCTCGAAATCCTGGGCTCAAGCAATCCTACCGCCTCAGCCATCCAGAAGTGCTGGGATTACAGGCATGAGCCATCACACCCCGCCAAAAGCAGCTTTTAAGAAAGGGAAGAAATTCCAGGGCCGGGCACAGTGGCTCACGCCTGTAATCCCAGCACTTTGGGAGGCCAAGGCAGGCGGATCACCTGAGGTCAGGAGTTCGAGACCAGCCTGACCAACATGGAGAAACCCCATCTCTACTAAAAATACAAAATGAGCCGGGCGTGGCGGCACGCGCCTGTAATCCCAGCTACTCTCAAAGAAAAGAAAAAAGGGAAGAAATTTGCATATTAAAGTTCAGTGAGAGGAAACTTGAGACTGACATTGTAATGGGAGTGTATCCACGTAGTCACACAACTTACAGAGTGAGTAAAATAAGGAGGTTTCTATGATGTTTACTAAAAGAAAAGTGAGGCAATTGTGTTCTGGCTTCTTGGAGTTAGGAAGGGAGATACAGCATCTGTATTTGCTGTCAGGAGTCACTGGTGACTAATTAGAGTTTTTTTGTTTGTTTTTTTTTTTTTAGACAGAGTTTTGCTCTTGTTGCCCAGGCTGGAGTGCAATGGCGCAATCTTGGCTCACTGCCACCTGTGCCTCCCGGGTTCAAGCAATTCTCCTGCCTCAGCCTCCCAAGTAGCTGGGACTACAGGCATGCACCACCATGCCCGGCTAATTTTTTTGTATTTAGTAGAGACAGGGTTTCACCATGTTGGTCTCGAACTCCTGACCTCAGGTGATCCACCCCCCACTTGGCCTCCCAAAGTGCTGGGATTACAGGCGTGAGCCACCACGCCCGGCCACTAATTAGAGTTTATAGGGCTTTGATAGCCACTTAAGTGGTGGTTATATACTTCAGTAAATAATTAGAAATTTGAAGGACAGTGTGCATGGGCATTTAGCCTCATAGTAAACCTGTTTGGACTTCCATGGAAAGCAGCTAAGATACTTTTTATTTATTGTTATTCTTAGAATGGGAGAAAATCAGCCTTCCCACGGAGGGAGTGAGACCTCAAGTGAAAACCTTAGCTGTCCTCTGTCTCTATGTGGCCTCAAAGCAACATTTGAATCATATATTAATACTTAGCAGGAATTCAGTGTCAGGGATGTGGGCAACAGTGCCCAGGGGAAAGAAGGCTAAACAAAATTGGTACTGTCCAATTTGAATGTCCCTATAACAATTTTTTCTTCTTCTAGTATATAAAAAAATGCATGGGTCCCATTCAGATCTTCTGGATTTTAGTATCTCCAAGTGGGGCCTGAGCATCTACTGATTCTGACATACGCCTCGGGTAGACAACAGCCACATACTGACAACACAGGCGGACACCTGTGAGGTGGCTTGTTTTACTAAATGCTTAGAAGCCTATTCTGAGTCTCAATGATGTGATTCTCCTGTCCAAAAGTTAGAGACCACTGTTGGATTGTGGAGAGTTGTGCAGAAAGGAAAATATTTATTTTATTTATTGTAGAGACAGGGTCTCACTGCATTGCCCAGGCTGCTCTTGAGCTCTTGGCAAGTCCATGAAAATAAGTGTTTAGAAGTTACGATGCTGCCCGGGTACAGTGGCTCACTCCTGTAATCCCAGCACTTTGGGAGGCCAAGGAGAGGGGGATCACTTGAGGTTAGGAGTTCGAGACCAGCCTGGGCAACATGGCAAAAACCCCATCTATACTAAAAATGTAAAAATTAGCCGGGTGTTGGTGGTGTGTGCCTGTAATCCCAGCTACTGGGGAGGCTGAGGCAGGAGAATTGCTTGAACCAGGGAGGTGGAGGTTGCAGCTAGCTGAGATCGTACCACTGTACTGCAGCCTGGGCAACACAGCAAGACTCCATCTCAAAAAAAAAAAAAGTTATGATGCATCCAAAGTGACAATAAGAATTGTTCTGGAAGGATATCTGGGAAATTCCTTGGTCTTGGTACATCCTCTCCAGCTGTCTTCCTTTCCCTTTTCTATCTTTCCTCCAACTCTGAGGTTCCGGTATTTAAACAGCTGTTTGCCGGTCTGCAAATATGCTTGTGACTACAAATATCTTGTCTAGTACAGGGTGCAAAGTAAGTTACACTGCAGATTCTAATAATACCTGGGATATAATACTTTTCTATTTCCTCTTGTGTGTTTTGCTTTTATGGATGCTATCATTGAAGGTCTGCTGAAGGAAAATGTTTATCTTTCAAATCTTGTAGGTCAGATAGACTCACTGAGACTTATTTCTAGAATTAGTTTAATATTTTATTTTTTTGAGTTGGAATCTTGCTCTGTTGCCCAAGCTGGAGTACAATGGTGCGATGTCAGCTCACTGCAACCTCTGTCTCCCGAGTTCAAGTGATTCTCCTGCCTCAGCCTCTTGAGTAGCTGGGGATTACAGGCCCTTGCCACCACGCCCTGCTAATTTTTTGTATTTTTAGTAGAGACGGGGTTTTGCCATGTTGATCAGGCTGGTCTCGAACTCCTGACCTCAGGTGATAACACCCGCCTTGGCCTCTCAAAGTGCTGGGATTACAGGTACCACGCCCGGCCTTGCCTCTGAACTTTTAAAGACCATTGTGAGTATTGATTATCTGTTGAGGCTTACAAGATTTCCTTATCTTTGGTATTCAAAAGGTCCATCAGGATAAATGTCTCAGCATCTGATGCGCCCATCCAATCTAAAGACATGCCTTAGCACATTAAAAGTTTGTATCATTTCTCGGGTTATTTTGTCTACTGTATTGTCTCTTGTTCTCATGTTCTTGAACTCCTGTTAGATTGTTGGCCATATGGATCTTTCCTCCGTGTCTATTCATCCTTTTTTTTTTTTTTTTTTTTAATTATTTTAGAGACAGAGTCTCCACTTTGTCACCCAGGCTGGAGTGCACTGGTGTGATCATAGCTCACTGTAACCTCCAACTCCTGGGCTCAAGTGATCCTCCCACCTCAGCCTCTGAAGTAGCTGGGACTATAGGTGTGCTCCACCATGCCTACCTACTTTAATTTTTTTGTAGAGACAGGGGTCTCAGCTCAGACTGGTCTCAAACTCCTGGGCTCAAGCAGTCCATCTGCCTCTGCCTCCCAAAGTACTGGATTACAAGCATGAGGCACCTAGTCAGGCCGCCATTCATATTTTAGTGTTTTTATCTCTTCTCTATTGCATGAGATTTTCTGAAAATTTTTGTTCTGCAGTCATTTTAAATTCCTAGACATTTCTAGTTGTTTAATTGCTCCTTTTTTCATAGAAGCCTGTTTTGTGTCTATAATGTCTCTCGTACTTTTTTTTTTTTTTTTGAGACGGAGTCTCGCTCTTTCACCCAGGCTGGAGTGCAGTGGCACGTTCTCGGCTCACTGCAGGCTCCGCCCCCCGGGGTTCACGCCATTCTCCTGCCTCAGCCTCTCCGAGTAGCTGGGATTACAGGCGTCCGCCACCACGCCCGGCTAATTTTTTGTATTTTTACTAGAGACGGGGTTTCACCGTGGTTTTGATCTCCTGACCTCGTGATCCGCCCGCCTCGGCCTCCCAAAGTGCTGGGATTACAAGCGTGAGCCACCGTGCCTGGCCTGTCTCTCGTACTTTAAATATATCGAGATGTGTGTGCTTGTTTCTCCTTTAGGCCTCTTTCCTGGAGAGGAAGGGAGTTTTGCATGCTGTTTTGTTTGTTTGTTTTTTGAGATGGGGTCTCGCTCTGTCACTCAGGCTGGAGTGCTGTGGCGTGATCTCAGCTCACTGCAGCCTCCACCAACCTGGTTCAAGCACTCCTCCCACCTCAGCCCCCCAAGTAGCTGGGACCACAGGTGTGCACCATCATGCCTGGCCCAATAATACAACAGTTACTGTATTTTTAATAGAGACAGGTTTTCCCCATGTTGGCCAGGCTGGTCTCGAACTGCTGAGCTCAAGTGACCTGCCCACCCCGGCATCCCAGAATACTGGGATTACAGGTGTGAGCCACCGCGCCCAGCCAGTTTGCATGTTCTGAGTGGGAAGGTAATCTGGAGAGCGGGCAGCCAGGCTTCCTTGTTGAATGCATGAGAGGGAGCAGGCTGGTACAGCCTTTGCCAAAGAAAGGAGGGTTTCCTTCTGTGTTCTTCAGTCCAACCCCTTCCCCGTCCAACCCCTTCCCCGCTTTTTAAAACCATCCTTGAGTTTCAGAGTTAGCTCCTGATCTGGTCTGCTTCTCTTTCAGGTCCATTCACCCTTGCAAGCCACTCTAAAGCTACCACTCATTTTCTTTGGGGTATTCTTTGGTTCTATGGAGCAGGCAAAAGCCACCCTTCCCGGCTTTGTCTGTGAGAGAGGGGACACGTGTAACTAGTGCCACCATTCACTTTCATTCTTGAACGAATTGCCCTAACAGTTACCCCCTCAGCTTCTCCTGCCCTTTCTATTTCTTGATTCAGCTTGGAGTTTCTTCAAGGTGCTCTTGGGAAAACCACGTTTACCTTTGGTAACTTGTACTGCCCTTTCCTTCACTCTGGTTTCTCTGTTAATTCAAACTTGTTTCTGTCTTCTTGGAATTCCTCCAAATTTTTGCTCCATTGATGTCATGCATCCCTTCTTGTTTTTCAATGTTATTGATGCATTCTTTAAAAAATTTTAAATAGGCCAGGCGCGGTGGCTCACGCCTGTAATCCCAGCACTTTGGGAGGCCAAGGCGGGCAGATTGTCTGAGGTTGGGAGCTCTAGACCAGCCTGGCCAGCATAGTGAAACCCTGTCTCTACTAAAAATACAAAAATTAGCCGCGCGTGGTGGCGGGTGCCTGTAATCCCAGCAGCGACTCAGGAAGCTGAGGGAGGAGAATTGCTTGAACCTGGGAGGCAGAGGTTTCAGTGAGCCGAGATGGCGCCATTGCACTCCAGCCTAGGCAACAGAGCGAGACTCTGTCTCAAAAAAAAAAAAAAATTTAAATACAGGTACTTTATTTCTTCAAGATCTTAGGAAGGAGAGAAAGTAAATATATTTTCTACTTTGCTATCTTGGCCTAGAACCAACCCGCCCAATGATATGCAACATATTCTTTTTTGAATATGTGCCTTAATTATTCAAGCAATGCTCTGGGAATTTGTATATGAAAATTGTTTCCCCTCCTTTTTAAGTGACTAAACATCTTTTATTGGTTTTATGATATATATACAAATGGACTAGTGGTGAGCATAGCTGCCTTCCAAATGGACTATACAATTTTATTTTTTATTTATTTTTTTTAGATGGAGTCTTGCTCTGTCACCCAAGCTGGAGTGCAGTGGCACAATCTCTGCTAACTGCAACCTCCACCTCCTGGGTTCAAGTGATTCTCCTGCCTTAGCCTCCCAAGTAGCTGGGATTACAGACATGCGCTAGCATGCCCAGCTAATTTTGTATTTTTAGTAGAGACGGGGTTTCACCATGTTAGTCAGGCTGGTCTCGAACTCCTGACCTCCAGTGATCCACCCATCCCAGCCTCCCGAAGTGCTGGGATTACAGGCATGAGCCACCGCGCCTGGCCAATTCTTTTAGGGATGGGGGTCTCTTTTTATAGCCCAGGCTGAACTCAAACCCCTGGGTTTAAGGGATCTTCCTGCCTCAGCCTCCCGAGTAGCTGAGACTATAGGCATGTGTCACCATGTTTGGTTCATTATTTAAAAATTTTTCATACTTTTTTTTTGAGACAGAGTTTCACTCTTGTCACTCAGGTTGGAGTGCAGTGGCATCATCTTGGCTCACTGCAAACTCCACCTGCTGGGTTCAAGTTATTCTCCTGCCTCAGCCTCCCAAGTATCTGAGATTACAGGTGCCCACCACCACACCCGACTAATTTTTGTATTTTTAGTAGAGATGGGGTTTTTGCCTTGTTGGCCAGGCTGGTCTTGAATTCCTGACCTCAGGTGATCTGCCTGCCTCAGCCTCCCAAAGTGTTGGAATTACAGATGTGAGCCACCATGCCTGGCCTTTTTTTTTTTTTGAGACAGGGTCTTCCTCTGTCACCCAGACTGGAGTGCAGTGGCACAGAGACAGCTCACTGCAGGCTTAACCTCCTGGGCTCACGCAATCCTCCTGCCTCTGCCTCCCAAGTAGCTGGGACCACAGGCCCATGCCACCATGCCTGGCTAAAGGCTCATTTTAATATAACCTAGAGCAGAGGTTGTCAAACTTTTTCCATAAAGAGCCAGCTAGTAAATATTTTAGGCTTTCTGGGCCATGTATCTGTCGCAGCTACTCAATTCTGCTGTTGTAGTGTGAAAGCAGCTATAGACAATATGTAAACTTTATTTATGGACTTTTTTTTTTTTTTTTTGAGACGGAGTCTGGTTCTGTTGCCCAGGCTGGAGTGCAGTGGCGCAATCTCGGCTCACTGCAAGCTCCGCATCCCGGGTTCACGCCATTCTCCTGCCTCAGCCTCCCGAGTAGCTGGGACCACAGGTGCCCGCCACTAATCCCGGCTAATTTTTGTATTTTTAGTAGAGACAGGGTTTCACTGTGTTAGCCGGGATGGTCTCGATCTCCTGACCTCATGATCCACCCGCCTCGGCCTCCCAAAGTGCTGGGATTACAGGCTTGAGCCACCGTGCCCAGCCTATTTATGGACATTAAAATTTGAATTTCATATCATTTTCACATGTCATTAAATAGTACTGTTCTTAAGGTTTTTTCCCCCCCAACCATTTAAAAATATAAAAGCCTTTCTTAGCTTGCAGGCAGCACAAAGACAGGATGCTGCCAGTTAGCTCATGGGTCACAGTCGGTAGATCCCTGATCCAGAGAGGACTCTGTACAGTCAGCAGAAGGCTCCATATAGTTTCATATTTCCACTCACAACTGTAAAAACACGTCATTTTTCCAAGTGTCCCAGAAATGTTAGTGATGGAGGATCACCAGATTTTTAGGTTTTGCTTTTTCACGTTTTTATTGCAGAGGATAGTGCTAGAAAAGCCCAGCTTGTGGAAATGATTTGTCAGCCAATAGACAATTGAGCACCAGTCGAACATGTTAAACTAAGCATTTATCATGGAGGGATTTCCTTCTCTTTAGAGAGCTTTTCCATATGAGTGTCCTGGCTGAAGGTATGGCTCAGTCTTGTCTGGATGACACTTCAGCTTTCTTGTCTGGTCTGTGACTGCCACCTGGCAAAGAGAGGTTGTTTGGATTGTCACGCTTAGTCTAGGTGCTTGTATTTTTAGACACGTTAGGTTGAGAGTTCTGACCTTCACTTGATATTTCTGGTAATGCCAAGCGGGTCGTGACACTGCTTTGTACACTTGTGCTGTGCCAGTGTGTGTGTGCTGTGATGACAGTGACGTTGACAGATGGAGGAGATGGAACTTGACCTCTTCCTGGCCTGAAGAATGGGCTGCTGTGTGCGCCTGGGGCCAGGCAGGACAGCTGCATCGCAGTTGCCCTGAGGCAGTATCAGCACGGCTGGAGATGCTGATGAGCAGCAGTCTAAGGTGCAGGTAACTTTCTCCAGGGCCAGCCCCCTTACTAGTTGTTCAATCTAGAGAAAGCTGTGCAGATACCCACTTCACCAGATTTGGGGCAGAATAATGAAAATACATGGAAGCAGTCTGGCACATCATCTCGAATGTTAATAATAGCCTTCTCTTTTTGTTTTGTTTTGTTTTGTTTTTTGAGACGGAGTCTTGCTCTGTCGCCCAGGCTGGAGTGCAGTGGCGTGATCTGGGCCCACTGCAACCTCCTCCCAGGTTCAAGCAGTTCTCCTGTCTCAGCCTCCCGAGTAGCTGACATTACAGGCACCCACCACGATGCCCAGCTGATTTTTGTATTTTTAATAGAGACGTGGTTTCACCATGTTGGTCAGGCTGGTCTCAAACTCCTGACCTCAAGTGATCCACCCACCTTGGCCTCCCAAAGTGCCGGGATTACAGGCGTGAGCCACCATGCCCAGCTGAATAATAGCCTTCTCTTTATGCCTAGGGAAAAAAGTGAGTTTTACAGAATGAAACAGTAGCTAACATTTAGCTAATCACTTAGGATGTGCCAAGTACCTCTAGTTTAACTCAGTTAATCCTTACAGTAACCAAATAAAATAGGTTATACTTATCTATATGAAGAAGATAATGAAGAAGCAGAGAGGTAAATAAGTTATTCAGGATCCTATTAGTAAAAAGTGGAGCCAGGATTTGAATTCAGGCAGCCTAACTTGAGTCCTTGCTTTAAGACTTCCTTGCCTCTGCGGAACCGCAGGCCAAACTTCCTGGAGAGAGCTGAGGCTTTAGCTATAAGGCTCAGTACTCGAGGCAGGCCTGTCATACTCAGTCAGTGGCACTCAATAACAGACTTGGAGATTGGTCGGTCACTAACTAAAATATTTGACTCCTGCCAGAAAGTAGTATCTTCTTAACTTGGCACTTAGTTTATTTTTATTTTTATTTTAAATTTAATATAAGAGATGGGGTCTCACTACATTGCCCAGGCGGGTCTTGAGTTCCTGGGCTCAAGCGATCCTTCTGCCTAAATTGGCACTTAGAATCCAGTCTCTAGGATCTGGAAATTCATGTCATACAAGCCCGCATCATGCAAAATTTGAAGGTGTCTGCATTCATTTGCCAGGTGGACCTTCAGGGGACGTGCCACATTGTTTGAGTTTTGATTTTCTAGCTGATGGGTGCACACCACAGTTTCACAAAAATTTAGAAAGATAGAGTTACTTTTTTTTTCTTTTCTTTTCTTTTTTTTTTTTGAGACAGTCTTGCTGTGTCACCTAGGGCTGGAGTGCAGTGGTGCAATCTCGGCTCACTGCAACCTCTGCCTCCCAGGTTCAAGCGATTCTCATGCCTAAGCCTCCTGAGTAACTGGGATTACAGGCACCTGCCACCACGCCCAGCTAATTTTTTTGTATTTTTAGTAGAGACAGGGTTGTTGGCCAGGCTGGTCTACTGACCTCAGGTGATCCACCTGCCTTGCCCTCTCAAAGTGCTGAGACTACAGGCGTGAGCCACCACGCCTGGCCTAGAGTTACGTTTAATGATGACTTAGGACCTCATTTACACTTCTGAACCTTAGTGTTCTTATCTATAAAGTGGTGTAAATAATGGCCAACGGGTTCTTGAGCAGGTAACTGGTTACAGCAAGTAAAAATGCTTGGTATACCATAAAATGCTCCACCAATAAAAGGTGGTCCTCCATCAATGTTTGACAGAATTTATTGGTACTTTGCTGTCACTTGCCATCTTCTATTAACATTGTTTAAAGCACTGGGCTGGATCCTGGGGGAAACGGTAAATAAGGGAAACGGTCCCTGCCCTTGGGAGGCTTAAAGTCTCATGAGTAAAGGACAGAGATTGTAGTTCAAATATCCAAGGGTAGGCCGGGCGCGGTGGCTCACGCTTGTAATCCCAGCACTGTGGGAGGCCGAGGCGGGTGGATCACGAGGTCAGGAGATCGAGACCACGGTGAAACCCCGTCTCTACTAAAAATACAAAAAATTAGCCGGGCGTGGTGGCGGGCGCCTGTAGTCCCAGCTACTCGGAGAGGCTGAGGCAGGAGAATGGCGTGAACCCGGGAGGCGGAGCTTGCAGTGAGCCGAGATTGTGCCACTGCACTCCAGCCTGGGCGACAGAGCAAGACTCCGTCTCAAAAAAAAAAAAAAAAAAAAAAAAAAAATATCCAAGGGTACCCTAAGTAGGAAAAATGGGCCAGGTATAAGAAAAGGAGAGCCATTTGTTGATCCATAGAGCTAAGCCTGGTTGCTATGAATCTTTATTGATTCCTTCAGTATATATTAAATAAATATATTGTATATCCAACATCCAGGCTGCTTTATGTTGGTGGTTATCTTGTGTGAATTCTTGTTTGTATTGAAGATGGCCAGGTATTCTGGAACCTACTCTAAGAAGGCTAATGAAAATCAGCTGCTAAATTAGCTTAGTTTTTGTGTGGTGTTCAACACGCATGGCCAGTAGATGGCAGCATTGGATTGTTGTTTCAGGGATGCCTTCCTGTGCTGTTGATGGCTTAGTTTTTGTGTGTTGTGTGTGCTTCAAGGTTTCCTCGGGTGGAGGTTGATCAGCTTCCATAGCTTCCCAGGTGCATACTCAAGATAATCCTGGCTTTTGCTTGATTTTTAATCAGCGTTTTTGCCAGCCCTTCGTTTCAAGATACTAAACACAAACTGTGAGAGAAGTAATTAGACGCTGAATGGTTTGGGCAACTGCTGGGCAGCTAGAGGAAGGAACCCTGTGTGGAGCTGTGGAGAGCGGTCGGCCCTGAGTGATTCCTTTTTTTTTTTTTTTTTTTTTGAGATGGCGTCTCGCTCTGTCACCCAGGCTGGAGTGCAGTGGCGCGATCTCAGCTTATGGCAAGCTCTGCCTCTGGGGTTCACGCCATTCTCCTGCCTCAGCCTCCTGAGTAGCTGGGACTATAGGCACCCACCACCATGCCCGGCTAATTTTTTGTATTTTTAATAGAGATGGGGTTTCACCATGTTGGCCAGGATGGTCTCAATCTCCTGACCTCGTGATCCACCTGTCTTGGCCTCCCAAAGTGCTGGGATTACAGACTTGAGCCACCACGCCCGGCCGGCCCTGAGTGATTCCTTAGTGCTATTAGGAGTGCTTGGAACGGTGGGCCCAGTCAGTTTGGGTCTCGACTGTTGGGGTTGTCATCCAGCATTCTAATTATTGATGTGAGGGTGTTTCATTGCAGCCCGACCGTTTTCCTTGTGGTCAGCATTCTTAGGAACTTAAATTGTGATCTGCCTAGATTGCTTTAGAAGTGTGTAGTAATTGGTAGTATTAAGGGTGTACCTATATTCAAATATATTTGTGATTAGCCCACTTGTGGGTTTGGTTTTGTTTTGTTTTGTTTTAGAGGGAGTCTCGCTCTTGTCGCCCAGGCTTGAGTGCAGTGGCATGATCTCAGCTCACTGCAACCTCTGCCTTCCAGGTTCAAGCGATTCTCCTGCCTCAGCCTCCCAAGTAGCTGGGAGTACAGGCGCCCGCCACCACACTCGGCTAATTTTTGTATTTTTAGTAGAGATAGGGTTTCACCATGTTGGTCAGGCTCGTCTCAAACTCCTGACTTCAGGTGATCCACCCACCTTGGCCTCCCAAAGTGCTAGGATTATAGGCGTGAGCTACCATGCCCAGCCTCCCACTTGTGTTTTTTAGGAAAGTAAAGGTATTACCAAATGGGAGTTTACATACTGCTACTGTATTTCAGAAATCTAAATAATCTGAATTCTCTGGCAGTTCTTTAAAGACTTTTTATAAAGGTAAGAAGAGTTATATTCTTATACAGTAAAATAGCAGTGAGGTTTTAATAATAGTGGTACAAGGAATTAAGACATCCAATTCTAAATGTATGTAAAAATGTGCTTATAGAATTAATCAGTGGCAGGGGATGGGGTGATGTTGCTAAATGGACACTAGGCAGAAGAGATAAAGCTATTTTGATGTGCCTGTTAACTATATGAATTCTGTAACTTGTGTGTTGCATTGAGAGTGATGGCTGGCCCATTGCAGTGACTCATGACCAATCCCAACACCTAGGGAGGCTGAGGTGGAAAGATCACTGAAGGCCAGGAGTTTGAAGCCAGCCTGGGCAACTTAGTGAGATCTCATCTCTATTTTTAAAAAAAAATTTTTAATAAAAACATAAAATGAGAATTACTGTGTTTGTGAAAAATGAATTGTGAGCAGAAGCCAAATATGTGTGGAATCAAATCCAAAATTTCCAAGCACATAAAATTAGACCTGAAGCCAATTTGAGTGCCAAATAGAGTTCAGCAGAGGTTTTGTCAAGATTTGGTACTTTTCAGTATCTTGATTGCCACATGGGTGAATTATTTGTGCTGTCTAGCCTTAGGAAATAAGCTTTGAATATTGAGCTATTGTTAATGTTTGAAAATCTTTTTAAAGTCCTGAATAGCAACTCCTATTAAGGCATAAAACTTAAGTAGATGGTTTGAAATCCCGGAAATCAACATGTATTTATGTATGAAAGGAATTTTTTTTAATGGTTGATACTTGAAAACTAAAAAGTGAATGTGAATTAGCC
This sequence comes from Hylobates moloch, assembly GCF_009828535.3. Taxonomy (NCBI): domain Eukaryota; kingdom Metazoa; phylum Chordata; class Mammalia; order Primates; family Hylobatidae; genus Hylobates; species Hylobates moloch. Next base: position 130,374,944 of record NW_026652278.1, read on the forward strand.
GAGCGTGGCGGCGTGCACCTGTAGTTCCAGCTACTTGGGAGGCTGAGGCAGGGGAATTGCTTGACCCTGGGGGGCGGAGGCTGCAGTGAGCCAACATCGCGCCACTGCACTCCAGCCTGGGGAACAGAGCGAGACTCCGTCTCCAAAAAAAAAGTGAGTGTGGCCAAGGGCAGTGGCTCACACCTGTAATCCCAGCACTTTGGGAGGCCAAGGTGGGTGGATCACTTGAGGTCAGGAGTTCAAGACCAGCCTAGCCAACATGGTAAAACCCTGTCTCTACTAAACATGTAAAAATTAGACAGGTGTGGTGGTGTGCGACATAATCCCAGCTACTCAGGAGGCTGAGGCAGGAGAATTCCTTGAACCCAGGGGGACGGAGGTTGCAGTGAGCTGAGACTGCGCCTTTGCACTCCAGCCTGGGCAACAGAGTGAGACTCCATCTCAAAAAAAAAAGTTGAATGTTAAGCCGCATGTGGTGGCTAATGCCTGTGATCCCAGCACTTTGAGAGGCTGAGCTGAGAGGATTGCTTGAAGCCAGGAGTCCAAGACTAGCCTGGAAACAAAGTGAGACCCCTGTCTCTACAAAAAAAAAATTTTTTTTTAATTAGCCGGGGTGGTGGCATATACCTATAATCCCAGCTGCTTAGGCTGAGGCAGGAGGATTGCCTGAGCCCAGAAGTTAGAGGATGCAGTGAGCTATGATGGCACCACTGCGCTCCAGCTCCAGCCTGGGCAATGGAGTGAGACCCTGTCTCCAAAAATAAAGGGGAATGTTGTTTTTTAAAGTAGGTGAGAAACAATGAGACTTGTTACTCAGTTATTCTCTCATTTTGTTTTTTTTTGTTTGTTTTTTTGAGAGCTGGAGTGCAGTGGTGCAATCATGGTTCACTGCAACTTCCACCTCCCAGGCTTAGGTGATCCTCCTGCCCTAGCCACAGGCACATGCCACCATGCCCAGCTAATTTTTTCTTTTTTAAATTACATCTAGATACGGATCTCTCTGTGTTGCCCAGGCTGCTCTCAAACTCCTGGATTTAAATGATCCACCCACCTCAGCCTCCCAACATGCTAGGATTACAGCACGTTTGAAATTGGCATAATAAGCGTATCTGCTTCCTAGGATTGTGATGAGAACTGAAAATATAGTTAAAGTTCAGGAGGCTGGGAAGTCCAGTCAAAGGGCTGGCTTCTGGTAAGGGCCTTGTTGCTGTGTCATGCCATGGCCAAAGGTGGAAGGTCAAGAGAGGTCTGAACTCACCCTTTTATAAGGAACCCACCCCTGGAACAGCACTGTGTCTCCCCTGCACCATATTGGTATTAATCCATTGATGAGAGCCATGCCCTCATGACCCAAACACCTCCCATTGCCCAGCTTCCAACACTGCTGCTTTGGGGATCAAGTTTCTAATACATGAACTTTGAGGGACATGCATTCAAACCATAATAAAGTGAGGAGAAGAGAAAGATGCCTCTCAATCTTCAGTCTTCTTTAGTTTACAAATTTAAATAAATAGACTTACTACATTATAGTCCCTAGGTGGTTCTTAGTAAGCCTTGGCACTGTGCTATAAGTATAAAAATAATATGTAAAGTCTATCTAGTATTTACTTTGTTATTAATTCCCTAGCCCTGGTTTGTTTGCTGTGTTGTTGTTGTTGTGACAGGGTCTTGCTATGTCACCCAGGCTGGAGTGCAGTGGCGTGTCTCACAGTTCACTGCAGCTTCAAACACCTCGGCTCAAGTGATCCTCCCTCCTCAGCCCCTCAAGAAGCTGGGACTACAGGCACGCGCCACCACACCCAGCTAATTTTTGTGTTTTCATGTTCATCATGTTGCCTAGGCTGATCTCAAAATCCTCAGCTCAAGTGATCTGCCCACCTCAGCCTACCAGAGTGCTGGGATTACAGGCTTGAGCCACTGTGCCCGGCTCATGTGTTCCTACTTCTCTGGCCATGTCATTTCACGTTGCTTTTGCAGATTTCTCAGATCTCAATCCTTTGATCTCCTATCTCTCTCACTCAATTCAGTCTTTTCTATGCATTAACATCTCCCAATGTTTGTTTCCAGTTTGTAACTCTCTCCTGAATGTCAGTCATCTAATTGTTGAACTCCTATTTTCCGTAAACCCTGTCAAGTCTTCCTAACCACTGTAGTTGGCAACTCCATCCTTCTGGTTGCTCAGCTGGAAACTGTGGACATTTTTTTTTTAAGAGATAGATAGGGTCTTGCTCTGTCACCCAGGCTGGAGTGCAGTGGCATGATCACAGCTCACTGCAGCCTCAATCTCCTGGGCTCAAGTAACCCAGTTCAGCCTCCCGAATAGCTGGGACCACCAGTGCATACCACTACACCTGATTAATTTGTTTTTGTTCTGTTTTTTTTCTTGTTGTTGTAGAGACAGGGGCTCCCGATGTTGCCCAGGCTGGTCTCGAACTCCTGACCCTAAGCGATCCTCCTGCCTTGGCCTCCCAAAGTGTTTTGATTACAGGCATGAGCCACCACACCCAGCCTCCAGGCACCTTTTTGACTGCTCTTTGTCACAAATCACATCTAAGTTATCAAAACTTGTTGGATCCAACTTTAGATTTATTGAGAATCCAACCACTTTCACTGCTGCCCCCCAGTTCACCCCTGCTGTCTCTTGCCTAGATTATTGTACATTTCCTCAAATGAGTTTCCTCCTGTCTGCCCTTATGTCCCTGTAGTATAGTGTAGTTTAAATATATCAGCCAGTGATATTTTCAAAATGTCAATCAGATTCTCCTCTTGAGTAGAATTCTCCAGCTGCTTCTCATCTCTGATAAAGGCCAAAGTCTTTAGATAGACCAGCAAGGCCCTACCCAGTCTGCTCCCTCTCACTGCTTTTTCTCTGACCTCATCTCCTTTTATTCAGACTGTTCACACCACCATAATCCCCTCTATTTATCAAGTTTGCCACGCATGTTCCTCAGGGATTTTGCACTTGCTGTTCCCTCTGCTTGGAATGTTTTATCAGGTCTCCAGTGAGGCTATTTCCTTACCACCTCCCGGTCTCTGCTCAAATTCCATCTTTTGGCGAGGCCTCCTGAAGCATCGCATATCCAATAACAGCTGCCTGCCCACAAGCATTCCCTATTCCACCTTTTCCCTTTATTTTTCTCCAAAGCACTTTTCCATATATGACAGACTACACACACACGTATATATGTTTCTATATAGGGTCTTGTTTGTCTCTCCCCACTAGAAAGTACAGAAGCTCCATGAGGGCAGAGATACTCATCTGTTTTGCTCAGTGATATATCTCCAGGGTAGTGTCTGGTACACGGTAGGCACTAAAACTTTTTTCTTTTTTTCCTGGAGAGATATTTAATTTTTTTTCTCTAGAGAGACAGAGTCTTGCTATGTTGCCCAGGCTGGCCTCAAGTGAGCCTCCTGCCTCAGCCTCCTGAGTAGCTGGATTTATAAGTGTGTGTAGCCAGCCACTGTGCCTGGCTCCAACTCAAAGATTTGACAAAAAATGAATGAACAGCCATATGTGTCTGTGGTTTGAGTGGGGCAGAAGATGAGAGTGGCTACCCATGATGGACCAAGTGGTACAGTCACAAATTAGAGCTTCATATCTAAATCCTATTTTTTTGAAGTCCTTTTCTGGTTACTCTTACCCATCCTGATTGTTTTAACCCTTATTATACCCTAGTGATTCTGCATAGTTAGCACCCAGTTTTTCTCTCATGAATTCATGAGTATTAATCTTTCCCCAAATACTTGCCAATTTTTTTAGGGAAAATAGTCAGCACATATTTTATTGGCATAACTCAATAAAGCTACATTGGCATAACTCAGTGACTTAACAAAACTCAGAGAATAGAGAAATAAAAATGTAAAATTAACATACAGCAGAGAGATTATCCCAAGGATTATGGGATTGGATTAAATTAAGAAGATTAGAGTGTTGCCAGTGATGGTCCCACTGTTCAAGAGAGTAAAGTGCAAAGAAGGTGAGTAAATTGCAGGGCGCACAGAACAGCCTGGCACAGGGGAGTCCCTCAGTAAGCTGTCTAGAACGAGGGTGGATGAGTGGAAATACCTTTCAGGACCATCTGTATCTCTCTGTCCTAACTTCATGCTCATTATGCAACAGACTAATGTTTCCCAGGTACTTTAGTATTAGAGGGCTTGTCCTATGTCATGTTGTGGTTAAATACTCTGACAGTCAGTGTGCACCAGTCCACCTTGGGGAATATCTTTGGGTTTCCTGTAAGGTCTAAGGGGGCAGAGACAAGACTGTAGTAAACACTTCCTAATGATTCCCCTCTACCTAGTCTCTATTCAAAATGTAGCCTAATGTTATCTTTCTCAGATGAGCTCATCTACAGTGAAACAAGTGCAAAAGAGCTATGCCAATAAAATTTGAAAGGCAAATTGCGGTGTATTATTCCATACATGAGTAGTGTTATCACACCTGACAAGAATGATTCATTGTTTTTCAAATATGAGACTAGAAATTCTGAATGAAACATCCTTTTTCAATAATTATTATTTTTTATTTTTGTAGAGACAGGGTCTCACTATGTTGCCCAGGCTAGTCTCAAACTCCTGGACTCCAGGGAACCTCCTGCCTCAGCCTCCGAAAGTGCTGGGATTACAGGTGTGAGCCACCGTGCCTGGCCCAAGTTTTATTAATAGGAAGATATGTGTCTCTACTGCAAACAGAGCTGTTATATGAGGAACATAGGAACATAGATTTGAAAAGTCTCCCCCGTTCTAACCCAGATGCCTTTTCCACCTGATCTTGGAGAAATTAAGACCATGTAAGCCCTCATTTTAAAGAGAAGTAAGCAGATCTTGGCTGGTATGGTGGTGTGCACCTGTAGTCTCAGCTACTCGGGAGGCTGAGGTGGGAGGATGGCTTGAGCCCAGGAGTTTGAGGCTGCAGTGGGTTATGATCATACCACTGCACTCCAGCCTGGGTAACAGAGTGAGGCCCTTAACAAAAAAAACGGCCCCTTTGGGGGAAAAAAAAAAAAAAGAAAAAGGCTAGATGTGGTGGCTCACGCCTATAATTCCCAGCACTTTGGGAGGCCAAGGTGGGTGGATCACTTGAGGTCAGGAGTTTGTGACCAGCCTGGCCAACATGGTGAAAGTTTGTACTAAAAATACAAAAATTAGCCAGGCGTGGTGGAACACGCCTGTAGTCCCAACTACTCAGGAGGCTGAGGCAGGAGAATCGCTTGAGCCTGGGAGGTGGAGGTTGCAGTGAGCCGAGATCGTGCCACTGCATTCCAGCCTGGTGACAGAGTGAGACTCGTCTCAAATAAATAAATAAATAAATTTTAAAAAGTTAGGTAAGCAGGTCTAGAGAGTTGTGGCACAGCTAAATAGTCATAGAACTGGGACTAGAATTGCTCTTTTGAGGCCTTAGAATTTGGTCACGCTGCAGTGTATCTTGCACCTCGAAAGCTTTGTCTTCTGAGGGTGAATTTGCTGAAAACCACCAAGAGGCTCTGAGGCCAAATAAGGTAGATGACCAGATTTGATAATCTGCTATTAGTCCAAAATGAGCTGGCTTTAACAAGAATGTTTTCCTTGAGAATTGTAGCAAACAGCCTATTAAATGCATCTCAAAATCTAGATCCCCCTAAAAGACAACAGGGAATGATAGACTGTCCCATTTGATTCATCTCATATATACACAGCAGTCTCAGAATTGCAGTGCCAGTACCACCACTACTAATTATGATCACGTAGACATAATTACTAATTATGATTGCTACTATGAAACTTATGAAAAAAGCTTAAAATTTTTAAATTGAAGATGCTTTTCTCATCCTGCCCCCTCCTTTTTTGGTGTACTACATCTTCATGTTCATTGTTGGGCCATATAGCCATTACATATTGAATTCTCCCTGCAAGTCTTCTTTAGAATTGATTTGCTAAGTAGCTCTGTGTTTAGTGCACTACACCAGTTCTTATACCAATGTTTCTGGTCATTTTGGTCTGAAGCTTGTTCTCTAGTTCTATGTATGGCAAATTTTTTTTTTTGAAGAAGGCTACATAGTAAATATTTAGGCTCTGTGGGCCAAAAATGGTCCTGTTAATGTATTCGTGAGTGTGTATGTACTTAACACATTTTTTAAATGTAAAAATCATTCTTAGCTTGTTGGGTGTGGTGGCTCATGCCTGTAATCCTAGCACTGAGATGGCTGAGATGGGAGGATTGCTTGAGCTCAGGAGTTTGAGACCAGCCTGGGCAACACAGTGAAGACTCCATTTCAAAAAAAAAGAAAAAAAGCCATTCTTAGCTTGAGGACTGCCAATCCTTGCTCTAGTAGATTCCTGATAAGGGGCTCATGGAGACAATATTCCAGTTTTGCTGGATATAAAATCCTTGGCTTACACTTTATGTATTTTAAATATGTTACTTCATTTTCTTCTCACATAAAACATTGCAGTTGAAGTCTGATGATAATCTGATTTTTTTTTTACTAGACCACTTGGTGTTGGTCATTCTGGGTTGATACTCTCAAGTTTGCAATGTTTTTTTTTCAATATCTACTTTTTTAAGTATTTTTTTTAAGTTTTTTTGATTTCTTTTGTTCCCTTTCGTTGGTCTTCATCTATAAGAACTGCTGTTACTCATATTTTGGGTCTTTGCTCATTTTTAGTATTTGCCACTTTCTCCCTTTTATTTTTAAAAAAATGCAATCCTTAGGTTTGACTCTGATCTTTTTCTCATTTCTTTTTAATTTTTATTGCTAATTCTTTTTGGTGTCTCATTTCTGAGTTTTCTAATTCTGATTTAGGTTATTCTTTCATTTCTTGTATCTTCTTGTTTTGTTTTGAGACAGAGTCTCGCTCTATTGCCAGGCTGGAGTGGAATGGCGCCATCTTGGCTCCCTGCAACCTCCTCCTCCCGAGTTCAAGCGATTCTCCTGCCTCAGCCTCGCGAGTAGCTGGGATTACAGGCGCCCAACACCATGCCTGGCTAATTTTTGCCTTTTTAGTACAGACGGGGTTTTGCTACGTTGGCCAGGCTGATCTCGAACTCCTGACCTCAGGTGATCCGCCCGCCTCAGCCTCCCAAAGCGCTGGGATTACAGGCATGAGCCATCGCGTCCGGCCTCTTGTATCATTTTCTAATTTTTTTTTTCCTGTGGAGTGAGACGCAGTCTCACTCTGTTGCCCAGGCTGGAGTGCAGTGGCACGATCTCAGCTCACTGCAAGCTCTGCCTCCCGGGTTCACGCCATTCTCCTGCCTCAGCCTCCGGAGTAGCTGGGACTACAGGCGCCCCCCACCACACCCAGCTAATTTTTTTTTTTTTTTGTATTTTTTAGTAGAGACGGGGTTTCACTGTGTTAGCCAAGATGGTCTCGATCTTCTGACCTCATGATCTGCCCGCCTCGGCCTCCCAAAGTGCTGGGATTACAGGCTTGAGACACCACGCCCAGCCTTGTATCATTTTTTTAAAGACTTAGCTCACTCTGCAATAGGATGCAGTTTGATTTGCTTCTTGGGCACGTTTCTGGCATGCTTTCACTGTCTGATATTGTTCTATTCTTTATTCTCTTCATGTGAAATTGATTTTTCTAAATTTTTAGAAGGAAGTGTGGTTCAGGATTGCTTTTCTGATTTCACGTACTCCTCAAACGTTTGACTCCCATTGGACATTATCATCCTTCTTTCTCCACATTCATTTTTGCTTGGTAGTTTTTTCATATGACCACCCTAAAACTCAGCTTGGCAAAGATAAAATGTCATCAAAAGGAATGTAGGGCAGTCCTATTGAAACTGAGCTCTACATCAAGCTAGTACTCTGCCCGGAGCCTGATAGGTGTCAAACGTCACTGTTTATTTCACATTTAAAATGTAAAAGATACCATGGTGTCCCTGTGAGTTTGCTGTGGTTCCCTGGGACACGTTAGCTCACAGTTTGGGGATCACAATACCAGGTGATGCTGACATTGCTGATCAGGAGACCACACTTGGATGTTTGGCTGTTTTTTGTTTGTTTTCCCCAAAAAACCTACAGGAAGTAAAAAAAAAAAAGTACAAGAAGAAAGACTTTCAAAACTTGTACTGCCAGCCATGAAGAAAATTTCTTCCTTTGGACCCATGTACTCAGGCGGAGATCAATTAAAATGAAATTATTGAAATCAAACAGTTTGGAAACAGTTGTATGTGTGTGTTTGTGGGAGAGCATGCTTGCTTGCAGATGCACACACATCTGCCGTGTTTGTTGGGAAAATTAGTATGTGTTCATTTGCTGTAGTCTAGCTTTCTTACTGGAGGGAAAGCTACTTTGAGTAGACAGGAAGGAACAAAAAAAGCATGCTTGCATCCTCATTGACCATAATGTTTAAGGACATTTGGTGGTAAATATGAATTTCCTTTGTAACCTGCCATAGTGAATTTGATTGACTGCTAGTTTGAGATGTGATTGATAAGCCTGCCAAATTTTATAAAGAAAACTTTATATAATATTTACATTTATAAAATGTTTATGTTTTATAAAGAAAACTTGGTATCTCTCAAGAGAGGGAAATCCAGATTGCCTGGTACCAGCATTTATCATACATAGAATCTCGGATGTTACTCCCAGTAAAATGTGCCCCTAATTTATACTATAATGAAAATAAAACATAGTCGACCTCTAAAAGAGCAATCAACTGCTTTCAAGTGAACTGCCCACATAATGCTAATTAGTTGAAGATTATGCTCTGTTCTCCTTAATGAATTATAAAAAGCAAAACACTAAAAATTAACTCGGGAAGACAAGGTAACTGGTGCTTCCTGCATTTTTCCTTGTTCTTTGTCTTTCTAGGATCCCAGGAAATGTGGGCAACTCATGAGAAGGTAGTGCCCTGGATGGAAGTTAGCTGAACAAAATCAGCTTACTCTTAACCCCTTCTGGCCTCAGCCCCTTTTCTGGATTTTAAGAAATCCTGCAATTGATACAAGATTATAGACTATACCACTCAATGAAGTTCAGAGTTCTACTACAGAAAGCCCAAGCCTTGATTTACACTTAACATCTAAGAGAAATGGGAAAGAATCTAGCCATTACTTTCCCCAACAGAGGGATCTGTATAGATGAGATGACCAGCGTAGCAAGCAGTCTGCTATTACCTAATCTCTCACCCAGGATTAACATTAACATGGGCTTTCTAACATTTCACTTTTTACAAACTAGTCTTCAAGATCTTTTTTTTTTTTTTTTTTTTTTTTTGAGTCTCGCTGTGTCACCCAGGCTGGAGCCCAGTAGAGTTACCTCAGCTCACTGCAACGGCCATCTCCCTGGTTCAAGCAGCGATTCGCCTGCCTCAGCCTCCCAAGTAGCTGGGATTACAGGCGCACACCACCACACCCGGCTAATTTTTTATATTTTTGGTAGAGACAGGGTTTCTCCATGTTGGCCAGGCTGGTCTCGAACTCCTGACCTCAAGTGATCCACCCGCCTCAGCCTCCCAAAGTGCTGGGATTACAGGCGTGAGCCACCATGCCCAGCCTAGTCTTTAAGTTCTTAAGATATATAGAAAAAGGAATGTAGATTTTGTTAAGCCTTGCTCTGCTTTTAAGACTGGTTTTATAAATTACAAAGACAAATTCTAGGTTAGAAGAGGCCATCAAGATCAAAGTATTTCTTCCTTAAAAGGATGAGTTTTCACTGTTAATCAGAGACTAGTTTTAACGGTAGTACTTAAATTAACTGTCCTGGTAGAAAGCTGGAACCTGATAACTCCTTTATTCTGCCTCTGTAGAAACGGCTTTATACGCTGGGCGTGGTGGCTCATGCTTGTAATCCCAGCACTTTGGGAGGCTGAGTCAGGCGCATCACCTGAGGTCGGGAATTCCAGACTAGCCTGACCAACATGGGGAAACCCCATCTCTACTAAAAATACAAAATTAGCAGGGGGTAGAGGTGCATGCCTGTAATCCCAGCTACTTGGGAGGCTGAGGCAGAAGAATTGCTTGAACCTGGGAGGTGGTGGTTGCAGTGAGCCGAGATTGCGCCATTGCACTCCAGCCTGGGCAACAAGAGTGAAACTCCATCTCAAAAAAAAGAAAAAAGAAATGGCTTTATACACGAATATGGCAACAATTGAGCTCCTGGTTTCGGTGGACAATAAATGTTAATCTTACAGTTGTGCTGGGCGAGAAGTCAGGAAAAGGAGCTGTGTGTAATTGTGATTTCCTTTTCTGTAGCGTGTTCCATGGGAACCGGTACAAGCAGACTCTATAGTGCTCTTGCCAAGACACTGAACAGCAGCGCTGCCTCCCAGCACCCAGAGTATTTGGTGTCACCTGACCCAGAACATCTGGAGCCCATTGATCCTAAAGAGCTTCTTGAGGAATGCAGGGCCGTCTTGCACACCCGACCTCCCCGGTTCCAGAGGGATTTTGTGGATCTGAGGACAGATTGCCCTAGTACCCACCCACCTATCAGGGTTATGCAGTGGAACATCCTCGCCCAAGGTATGCCGGATGCTTTTGTGCCTTTGCAGTCAAGTTTGCTGTAACTGCCTTTCTGCTTCTGCACATCTTCAGTGCACTGATGTTTTAAAATGTTTTATGTGGAAGGAAGAGGTGTGGGCAGATGGAGGTGACTACAGCAGCATGGAGAGCTCCTAGAAGAGGTTAAGACAGGGAATCATCTGGTTTTCACTTTTTTTTTCTAAAAAAAAAAAAAAAGACAGACTTTAATTGTTCTTGGATAGTCTACAAACATGGAAGGTGTAAAGAATAAACCATGAGTTACTTGCTTTAATTGTAAAAACCAGGTCAGGTGCGGTGGCTCACGCCCGTAATCACAGCACTTTGGGAAGCCAAGGTGGGTGGATCACCTGTGGTCAGGAGTTCGAGACCAGCCTGACCAACATGGAGAAACCCCGTTTCTACTACAAATACAAAATAAGCCGAGTGTGGTGGCGCATGCCTATAATCCCAGCTACTCAGGAGGCTGGGGCAGGAGAATCGCTTGAACCCGGAAAGCAGTGGTTGCAGTGAGCTGAGATTGCACTATTGCACTGCAGCCTGGGCAACAAGAGTGAGGTTGCAGTGAGCTGAGATTGAGCCACTGCACTCCAGCCTGGGCAAGAGTGAGATACTCTGTCTCAAAAAAAAATATATATATATATATATATATATACATTTTGTTATAGTAGAAAGGACTTCTTTCCTGGGTCTGCCAAATTAAAAAACAGATGTGTCAATCAACTCTATGTAGCATTGCCTTTTATGTAGCAGTTGCGATTTTAAGAAAAACAAGGGCCTGATTTTTTTTTCCTGGAAAATAAGGGTAGATTCCGTGACTTACCAATCTTTGATTCTTTTTCCCTAAGTAGGAAAAGCTGCCCATTTAAAATAAGTTACATTCATTCTGAGTAGTGTCCATAATAGTCAGGGTTAAAACTAATACTTGGTGTTTAAAAAAACCAAAAAAATTTAAAAAGAAAATTGGCATTTATTTCATTTGATATAGCTTAGATCCCTGGCACTGCAAAGCAGTTTCCTTAAGTAAGATCTTAATATCCTGGAATATAGTTACATGAAATCATTTCAAAACAAAAGATCTGTTATTTGCTTCATCCATGTAGTGAGAGGTGATTTAGTTTGGATGGGGTAATACAGTTTGGACAGAGAACCACTCCAAGCATTTGAAGCAGAGGAAACATTCTGAGGGTCTTGAGTGATGCCAAACCTCCTGGGTACTTTGAAGTCATAGTTCTGTAGGAGCTGACAACTGACTAGCTTTTTCTTTTCAGCTCTTGGAGAAGGCAAAGACAACTTTGTACAATGCCCTGTTGAAGCACTCAAATGGGAAGAAAGGAAATGTCTCATCCTAGAAGAAATCCTGGCCTACCAGCCTGATATATTGTGCCTCCAAGAGGTGGACCACTATTTTGACACCTTCCAGCCACTCCTCAGTAGACTAGGCTATCAAGGCACGTTTTTCCCCAAACCCTGGTCACCTTGTCTAGATGTAGAACACAACAATGGACCAGATGGTTGTGCCTTATTTTTTCTTCAAAACCGATTCAAACTAGTCAACAGTGCCAATATTAGGCTGACAGCCATGACATTGAAAACCAACCAGGTGGCCATTGCGCAGACCCTGGAGTGCAAGGAGTCAGGCCGACAGTTCTGCATCGCTGTCACCCATCTAAAAGCACGCACTGGCTGGGAGCGGTTTCGATCAGCTCAAGGCTGTGACCTCCTTCAGAACCTGCAAAACATCACCCAAGGAGCCAAGATTCCTCTTATTGTGTGTGGGGACTTCAATGCAGAGCCAACAGAAGAGGTCTACAAACAGTTTGCTTCCTCCAGCCTCAACCTGAACAGCGCCTACAAGCTGCTGAGTGCTGATGGGCAGTCAGAACCCCCATACACTACCTGGAAGATCCGGACCTCAGGGGAGTGCAGGCACACCCTGGATTACATCTGGTATTCTAAACATGCTCTGAATGTAAGGTCAGCTCTCGATCTGCTCACTGAAGAACAGATTGGACCCAACAGGTTACCTTCCTTCAATTATCCTTCAGACCACCTGTCTCTAGTGTGTGACTTCAGCTTTACTGAGGAACCTGATGGACTTTCATAAATACTTGCTTTTGTCTTTTTAATCACAAGAGTCTTTTTGTTTTGTTTTGTTTTTTTGAGACAGAGCAGTGGCCTGATCTCGGCTCACTGCAAGCTCCGCCTCCCAGGTTCATGCCATTCTCCTGCCTCAGCCTCCAGAGCAGCTGGAACTACAGGCGCCCACCACCACGCCTGGCTAATTTTTTGTATTTTTAGTAGAGACGGGGTTTCACCGTGTTAGCCAGGATGGTCTCGATCTCCTGACCTTGAATCACAAGAGTCTTAACGGAATGTTTCGGGAAACAAATAGGATAAGACAATGCCAGAGGAAGGATAGAAACATGGGAAGTTTCTATCATTTCATTTTCTGTGTTTCCAGCATGCCCTTGGAAAAGACTCCCTTTAGTTCACAGATCTTTTCAATTAAAACCTATAGTGAAAAAGGTGTTTGCACTCCAATTTTGGCTTGTATTGTTTTCTTTTCCTTAATATTACATTTTGATCATTTAAGGGCATTAAATTGGCTTGTTTTGGTCAGGTGTGGTGGCCACTCATGCCTGTAATACCAGCACATTGGGAGGCCAAGGTGGGAGAATCACTTGAACCTAGGAGTTCGAGTCCAGCCTGGGCAACATGGCACGAGACCCCATCTCTATTTCTAAAATAATAATAAATTTGGTTATTTTGAAGCTTTTTCAGTTTGAGGATGCTATAAAAACTCAGACTTGCTTGAATCTTCCATAATAGTATGTAGCAGCAATTTCTTTAAACAGCATTTTAAGTTATTTGTGGGTTTTTAAAATAACAATATGCATGGCAATATTTATTTTTTATATCTTCATATAAAATTAAGTAAATAAGTTATAGCATTATGAACATTTTAGAACCATGCAAGAGAAGTTATAGAGAAAGTAATTTATGGTAATTTTCATAAAGCTTTAAAATATTTTCATTTGGGCTGTAACAAAATGAGTACAAAGGAACTATTTAGCCTGGAGGGGCTTTCGTTATTTAAATGTCAGATTTCTTTGATACATTCTTCAAAAATAATCCTTGTCCTGCCTCTATGTTCCCTGTTATTGTGTTTCTTGAAGAGATTCCAATTAGTTTTCATTATTGCTGTTATATATTTAAACTTTACCATTGGAATAATACTGGTATACATTTGATATCAGTCACTCGATGTCATCATTATTTGTATTGGAATGTGCTATTCACAATAGGTTATTTAGAAGCTGTATGTGGCAGTGGCCAAGAGAGTCAGTAGGACCTTCTTTTCAGAGATACGAAACTTTCTAGAAAGCCTGTTAATGGGCTTTCATTGAAATTTCCTAAGATAGCCAGATACTGTGATTCAGAATATCTAGAAAGAAGAATGTAAAAAGCTAGATAACCTGGGTCAGGTGTGGTGGCTCATGCTTGTAATCCCAGCACTTTGGGAGGCCAAGGCGGGCGGATCAGCTATGGTCAGGAATTCGAAACCAGCCTGGCCAACATGGTGAAACCTCGTCTCTACTAAAAATACAAAAATTAGCTGGGCATGGTGGCAGGTGTCTGTAATCCCAGGTACTTGGGAGGCTAAAACAGGAGCAATCGCTTGAACCTGTGGGAGGTGGAAGTTGCAGTGAGCTGAGACCGCACCATTGCACTCTATCCTGGGCAACAAGAGTGAAACTCCATCTCAAAAAAAAATAAAAAATAAATAAATAAATTTAAAAACCTGGAATTCTCTTCCATCAGAAATAAAAGTAAAAATTACAGGTAAAGCCTCTTCCAAACAAAATAACTTATTGGTAATAGATATTTTAGTTTGTGAGTTGCAAATACGTAAGATTAATAAATGGTCTTTTAAAGCTAGTGCTTTTAATGTCTTTGTGCTCCAAAAAGAATCTGGGAGTAGATTTTCTCCTTTAATACTGTTGTATCATATCCACATATATCCATTCACACACGGAGCCTTCACTGTAAAAGTGAACGAACATAGATATGTAGCTGCAAGTTGATGGCACTTATGCTGTATGTATGTGGTAGCTGCAACAACGTCCACTGAAATGGATCACTCATTCTGTAATAGAACCACTTTTAAAACAAATGAGGTTTTCAGAAGTAACATAGTATGCACACAATTTTGGGGACAAGCACAGGAACATCTACCAAATGTAGAATTGGTTAAGATTTTAGCATGACTAATTGCTAGTCATATGTTGTTGAGAACAATACTGATTAGAATACTCATTAGTGCAGGTACATTGTTTACCTACCCCAAAATACTTCAACCGGAAGAGAAACCATGGCAGCCTTAAATAAATCTGGATGAGAATGAAGACCAAAATAATGTTTGAGTTTCAAGTGTTGTCTGCCAACAAAATTAACAGGGTATGAGTTAAGGGCGGGCATATGGGTGCATGGGCATGCCACCAGACAAAATCAGTTCTGGAAACACCAACATATGATTGGTATGTTACTATGAGTTAAGGGGACTGGAAAAAATCCAGTGAAACTCTGAGTTATCCTTTCTAGTTATCACTGCAGGAGATTGAATCCTTCACTGATGTATTACCAGGAACTGAAAAAGAAAATTTTTTTAAAGTCATAATGTGAGCCTTCTAATTTTTTAGTAGTATATAAATCTTAATAGGTTGCTTTTTTTCTTTTGAGACAGGGTGTTGCTCTGTCACCCAGGCTGCAGTGCAGTGGTGTGATCATAGCTTACTGTAGTCTCTACCCCATGGGCTCCAGTGATCCTCCCACCTCAGCCTCCCAAGCTGCTGGGACCACAGGCACATGAAACCATGCCCAGCTAAAATTTATTTTTTGTGGAGATGGGGTTTCACCATGTTGCCCAGGCTGGTCTCGAACTCCTGGGCTCAAGTGATCCTCCTACCTCCACCTCCCAAAGTGCTGGGATTACAGGCATGAGCCACTGTGCCCCACCCTAAGTTGCATGTTCCTTGCATAGATCCCTTATTCCATCCATATGTACCTTTCATTCTGCTTTTCCTATTATACCCTATATACTATTGTTTCTGGTTTTTATTTTTCTATTTTCCTGTACACTATTTTGTCACTGAGTCTCAGAAGGTAAATTGCAAATTTGAAGAGGGAGTAGGAATGGCATGAGTTTTGGTTTTCTTCATGCCACATTTCAGTAGATACCGTAGTACGTGGTGGTAGTAATGACTGACCGGGTTGTTTATTTAAATAAGGCATTATGGTGTATACATATGATGAAATTAACATTTGAGTTCCTTTGACTCCAAGAGCTTTACATATGATCTTAAAACTATAGACAGGGGCTCAAAAGGTCAACTAATTTGAGCAAAGTGATAGCTAATAAATAGTAGCTGAGTCAGGATTCAAACTCAGGTCTGTCTTGACTCCAAAGTGCTTGCTTCTTCCCTACCACCGTTTCTTTGGCTTTGAGTGAACACAAACAGGGAGAATAGACATTGCAGTGTAGCAAGAGATTTGTTAAACATGGTCAAATGGTCAAACATGTAAGTCAAATACACATGCAGTATCATACATACAGTATTAGACTAGAAGCAAGATATGGTGGCTGAATACTGGAATATAATGGATTTCCAGTGGTTTTTTTTTGGGGGGGGGGGGGTGCTTTTTTTTTTTTTAAGACGGAGTCTCACTCTGTTGCCTGGGCTGGAGTGCAGAGGTGCGATCTCCGCTCACTGCGACCTCCGCCTCCCAGGTTCAAGTGATTCTCCTGCCTCACCCTCCCTAGTAGCTGGGATTACAGGCATGAGCCACCACGCCCGGCCTGGATTTCCAGTTTTCTGATACAGTGAAGTCTAGTTTTGCCCAAAGTAGAACATTTGATACTGTTTGTGTACTTCAGTCGTAGTTTTTAAAGGAAGCAATAAGAACAGCTACTCTAGTATTTCAAATTAAAGGAAAAAGTTGATGCAAATATTCTGTATTCAAACCATTTTTTAAAACAGCCAAGATTAATAATGAAGGGAATGTTGCATATAGTTACATATATATGCATTATTTATCACGTATGTTAGACTTGAAAGATTCCCAAGAATTAAATTCTAAAAACAGAGAAAACTAAAACATGATTTAAAGGAAAGGCATCCAAGAAATGAATGTGCATGCATAAAGAGCTCTAATCAACTCTTTCTTTAAAATGACATGTATAAAAATATAGGACAGGCAGATTTTTTACCTGGAGTGGATAGATATTAGCAAGAGATTTGTGAGCCATGGTCAAACACCAGAATGGCAAAGGCCTGGAACTAGGGTATGTAAAATAAGGGGAGAGGAAAAAAGCAACATGTCAAAGGGCACAGGCTGTAACTGAAAAGACTTAGCTGTCACCAGTGTGACCCTGAACAAGTCGCTTCATCTCTACAGCCTAAGTTTTCTCATCCATAGAGTATATCTGCCCTCTCAACCTCATAGATTTGTGAGATCTGTAAAATAATATAAATTTCAAAATACATATTGTAAGTCACAGAATAATAATGGCTAAGTTTCAAAACAAAAAAGGGAAGGGCCCTCTGTATTTCATGTCATAACAATCCACTCCTAATTTTTCCACCAAAGAGAATAACCCTTCAATTTGAAAGGGCAGAACTAAGTGTTTATAGAAATTTAAGCCCAAAATAGGCAGAAGGGCTGACTGAAGGGCAAAAGATTGGTTGGTTGGTCTTTTCTACCCAGTTGTTCCTCTAGGCAGATGTGAGGTTGTGGGCTAGTGCTTAGGTTCTTCAATTTCGAGAGGTTGTCAGTTGTACTTTGATTTGTAATGTAGAAAGATCTGCCTTTGAATGACAAAACAGAATACCCACAACTCCAGCCCCTTGTTACCATATTTCTTTGGAAAACTCAATTCTGGGAGTTGTGCAGTGGCACAATCTCGGCTCACTGCGACCTCCACCTCCTGGGTTCAAGCAATTCTCCCGCCTCAGCCTCCCGAGTAGCTGGGATTACAGGCATGCGCCACCATGCCTGGCTAATTTTTTTTCTATTTTTAGTAGAGACAGGGTTTCTCCATGTTGGTCAGGCTGGTCTCGAACTCCTGACCTCAGATGATCTGCCCACCTCGGCCTCCCAAAGTGCTGGGATTACAGGTGTGAGCCACCATGCCTGGCAATTTATTCTTATATGTAAACTATCTGAAACTCTTGTAGCAATAAAGCAGGATACTGATTAAATATCTTGCCATATTAAACAGGTTCAGGCTTCAAGATCCAGACAACTTGCATACAGGAATGGAAACCATAGAAGTAGAAATGGGCCGGGAGTGGTTGCTCACGCCTGTAATCTCAGCACTTTGGGAGGCCGAGGTGGGTGGATACCTGAGGTCAGGAGTTCGAGACCAGCCTGGCCAATATGGTAAAACCCTGTCTCTACTAAAAACACAAAAATTAGCCGGGCGTGTTGGCAGGCGCCTAATCCTAGCTATTCCAGGGGATGAGCTGGGAGCATTGCTTGAACCTGGGAGGCAGAGGTTGCAGTGAGCTGAGATCGTGCCACTACATTCCAGCCTGGGTGACAGAGCTAGACTATCTCCCGAAAAAAAAAAAAAAAAAGATGGTGGAAGACTGGACCTAAGGTATATGTCTGACATCTGATTCTGGTTTCCACAGACTGGTAAACCTGCAGAGAACACCCATCAAAATTCTGCAATATTTTAAAATTCAGTTTGTGGGAAACTTGTTTCCCTCCCTGCAACCCTCACCCCCACTTGTTTTTGGATGGGAATGAGTGGGAGTTCAGGCTAAAACTCAACTGGGAGTCAGAGGGTGAGTTCTTTGCAGTTCTGCCAGTGACTATCTGAACCAACTGATGAGTCAAAAGTTTTCCTGAACCTTAGGTTCTTCATTTGTAATAAAGGAATAATCTCTAAGGTTTCTTAAAATTCTGATTTGAATTTTAAAACTCTGAGTTACTGCTGCCACTGCCCAAAAATGTTTGGGAAACTTTTTGGAACTGCTTCCATATGTTTGATGAAGCTCTTAAGAAAACTTGTGTCAATCTCATAGCCACATCTCCATTTGAACCAAATATGACATTACCTAGCTTGATTCACATCGCATTAACTTCAAATGACGCAGCTCTTTTTAAAACTAAAATCTTCAACAGGAAATTTGTCTCTGTTAAATATATGTAAAATTTAGATTTTCCTCTAAAAAGCCATTTAAAAGTATTTTGAATGGGAACATTATTAGAATTAGCATATAGCTTTCCAGAGTAATTTCTTTGAAGAGACAAGGCACATTAACTTGGTGTACTGTTTCATAAGACTTTTATAGAGTCATCCTAATTAAAGACATGTTAAATATAAGAAAAAGGCTTTAGAATCGATAAAATACACAGTATGTAGGTTTTTAAAAAGCTATTTGTAATAATATATCTCAAACTACCTTTTTCCATTTTTGGAACACTTGGGTTGGAACACAGAACCCTAAATGTTAACGCTTTCTTATTGTAACTATAAGGCAGTGGTTCTAAAATGTTGCTGCACAATGAAATCACCTAGAGATATTTTAAAAATAAAGATGCCTGGCTCCCTTTCCCAAACACTGACTTAATTGGTATGGAGTAGGAGCTAAGACACAGGCTTATGAAAAGCTTCCCAGCTATTTCTAATGTGAGGCAAAGTAACCACTGGATTCAAGTGAATTAATGTCCTACAATTCAGAAATAATTTGCAGATTATATAGATTAGTATTTTTCCTTTTTGGGCAGTGACAGTATCACTTACCTAAATAGACAAGTTTCTCAAGGTAAGAGTGCAGGCTGGGTGTGATGGCTCATGCCTATAATGCCAGCACTTTGGGAAGCCGAGGCAGGTGGATCACCTGAGATCAGGAGTTTGAGACCAGCCTGGCCAACATGGTGAAACCCCGTCTCTACTGAAAATATAAAAAATTAGCCAGGCGTGGTTGTGCGTGCCTGTAATCCCAGCTACTCAGGAGGCTGAAGCAGGAGAATCGTTTGAAGCCAGGAGGCGGAGGTTGCAGTGAACCAAGATGGCACCAGTGCACTCCAGCCTGGGCGACAGAACGAGACTCTCTCAAAAAATATTCTACAGTGCAATGGATGTGAACAATTATCTTGGGAGAAAGTAACTCTGCTGTTAGTTTACAGCCTATTTATAATTCACAGCTTTGTTTTGTCTTTGATATGCAGTATTTTGCATTAAGCAATTACAGGTTTTTTGTTTTTTTTTGAGACGGAGTCTCGCTCTGTTGCCCAGGCTAGAGTGCAGTGACGCCATCTCGGCTCATTGCAACCTCCGCCTCTCAGGTTTAAGTGATTCTCCTGCCTCAGCCTCCTGAGTAGCTGGGATTATAGGCGTGTGCCACCACACCCTGCTAGTTTTTTCTATTTTTAGTAGAGATGGGCTTTCACCGTGTTAGCCAGGGTGGTCTCGATGTCCTGACCTCATGATCCACCCGCCTTGGCCTGCCAAAGTGCTGGAATTACAGGCATGAGCCACATGCACGGCCAAGCAATTATGTTTTACTTGTATTATATTTTCACTTTGGAAGCTGTGATGTATTGTTTTTTAGTCTTGAACCCAAAGCATTACTACTGAGTTGCAGTGTTCAGAAAGATAGTTATGGGTGCTCAAATAAGTCTCCCTGCTGCCCGTGAGTGTTTCAAAGGCTTGGAGGTGTGACACAGATAGGAGGCATATCAGTGCCCTTGTAAAGGGTGAGCAGTATCTTATTCTACCATCAGGGCTGGCATCACAGTGTACTGAGTTCCTACAGAGTATGTTCTAATTATGGGGGACAGTGATTTTAACAAAGGGGCTGAAGACTAGATGAACCACAACCACTGAAGACTTGCAGTACTGTGAATGGTTAAAAGCTACATTAAAAGGAAAAGTTGCTTTGATAGCTGTGGAATTAAAGGGTTACTCTTGCCTGCCAAAAATAAAGTGCTCCGTAGTACCCTCATAAAAGTAGGATAGGAGACTTAAAAGCAAAAGGATCATAAGAGACCTTATAAACAACTCCAAGGCCAAAATTTTGTCTTTAGTTTGTCTTAGTAATTAGACATGACTTGTTAATGTGATCAGAAATGTACACTCCTGAGTGTATGCGGTGTCAGACAGGCCACTAAGTAATGTACCAAGTGCCCCATCCCTTACATTCTGGCTTCACTACCACACCTCACTGGAACTGCCCTCTCATTGTCAGTGTAATCTCAGTGGCTTTTTTTTTTGAGACGGAGTCTTGCTCTGTCGCCCAGGCTGGAGTGCAGTGGTGCGATCTCCGCTCACTGCAAGCTCCACCTCCCAGGTTCATGCCATTCTCCTGCCTCAGCCTCCCGAGCAGCTGGGACTACAGGCGCCTGCCACCACGCCCAGCTAATTTTTTGTATTTTTAGTAGAGATGGGGTTTCACCGTGTTAGCCAGGATGGTCTTGCTCTCCTGACCTTGTGATCCACCCTCCTCGGCCTCCCAAAGTGCTGGGATTACAAGCTTAAGCCACCGCACCTGGCCTTCGGCCTTTTCTTTAGCCTGATTTGCTTTGCCTTTCTGCACTTGATGTTGCCGCCATATCTTGACATGTTACCTTATCTGTCCTGTTTATTCTCTATGAATAGTCCTTGACATCCGTTGCTGATTCTTTTTCTTCTTCCCCAACCTATCTTTATATACTTTATTCTTTCTACTCTTTAAGTTCTGAGCTCGCTCACTCACTCCCCAACCTGAATGATTTCCACGCCTATTTCAGAAACTTTTATTTTGATGTCTGTCACCTCATATCTCAGTAAATAAAACTGAACTCCAATGTAGGTGAAGGAGGAACGAGTTGTCCAGAAAGAAGCCATCAATGGATGGCTCATGAGGCATGAATGCCTAGAATATTTGGGAAAAAATGAAATATTATAGCCCAGGTAAGTCTAAAAGAGGAGTAGCAAGAGCATGAGGCTTGGGGAGATAGGCAGAGCCCAGATCAAAGGACTGTAATTGCTATGCTTAGGCATATCTTTTTAGCAAGGGATGCCATTGAAGAATCTGAAGCAATCACAAAGGTTCATGAGTGATGAAAGCTGCTAATTTAGAAAGCTCTCAACTGGTAGCCTGGAGAATGGATTAGAGGGAGACTTGGTGAGACAAAGAAAGACAGGGAGGATGGAAAAGAAGGTATTTAGAAGGTACCATGAGTAGAAATTTGGTTAATGATTAGAAGAGGTAAAATATCTAGGATGGCCCCCAGGTAGTTTCTTGTATGAGTAATGGGTTGCTGGTATTTATTGGGCTAAGAGAAACAGATTTTGGAGGGAAGAGAGCTCAATTGAATACTCAGGAAGAAATAGCCAGTGGCAATTAGATAAACCCACCTAAGATACAATAGTGCCTGCTTCAGCAGCACATATCCTAATACTGGAATGATACAAGGATTAACACAGCCCCTGCACAAGGGTGACACGCAATTTCATGAAGCATTCCAATAGAGAAAATAAAATGACAGCGTAAAAGTCTAGGCTTTAACAATAGATTTGGTAGTAAAAACCATAGGCATGGATGAAATTATCTAACAATTATGTTAGTGAAATAATAGTAGTAAACGTCTAATAAGAGTGTTTTCTATGTGCCAGACACTAGTTACAAATCCTTAATATATTAACTCATTTAATCCTGACAACAATTGTATGAGGAAAAGAAGAAAGAAGCCCACAAGTAGAAAGAACAAAGAAAAAACAAGTTGGTTAGGCAGGAAGTAAACATGGGAAACCAAGTAAGTTTTGAGAAGTAGGCATGAGATTAAGTGAACCAAAGTGTCCGTTTGACAATTGGGTTACTGGAGATCTCATGGAGAACTGCTTCTAAGCAAGAATTCAGACTGCAGGCTATTTGAAGAAAAAGAAGGGACAGAAAGATAGGCTATCAATTGTTGGAGCAAGGAGACCAAGTAGGTGTGAAAGGGAGATGCTGGCCGGGCGCGGTGGCTCACGCTTGTAATCCCAGCACTTTGGGAGGCCGAGGCGGGCGGATCACGAGGTCAGAAGATCGAGACCATCCTGGCTAACATGGTGAAACCCCGTCTCTACTAAAAATACAAAAAATTAGCCGGTGCGGTGGTGGGCGCCTGTAGTCCCAGCTACTCGGGAGGCTGAGGCAGGAGAATGGCGTGAACCCAGGAGGCAGAGCTTGCAGTGAGCCAAGATAGTGCCACTGCAGTCTGGCCTGGGCGAAAGAGCGAGACTCCGTCTCAAAAAAAAAAAAAAAAAAAAAAGAAAGGGAGATGCTGAGTACAGGAGGAAGGGCACCCTCCTTCCTGAGACAGGTGGTAAGGATGGATGTTGGAGTAAGTAAATCATCTGTAGCAAGGGGTCCAGGAATGGAGGGAATTCACAGCTCATGACCACGTCCTCTGTATAGAGGTATACTGGTTATCTGGTGAGAAGGGTGGTGAAGGCTGGAATTGATGCTGGAAAGTGGCCTAAAGAAAAATTGATAGACTACTGATCATAATTTAAAGATCAAGTGAGGCTGGAAAATGTAGTAGCATCAAGCCAAGGTTATGTGGAGTTTTTTCCCTCTAATACA
>NW_026652278.1:130398437-130506790 GCF_009828535.3 Hylobates moloch
AAAAAAAAAAAAAAAAAAAAAAAAAAAAAAAAGAAAGGGAGATGCTGAGTACAGGAGGAAGGGCACCCTCCTTCCTGAGACAGGTGGTAAGGATGGATGTTGGAGTAAGTAAATCATCTGTAGCAAGGGGTCCAGGAATGGAGGGAATTCACAGCTCATGACCACGTCCTCTGTATAGAGGTATACTGGTTATCTGGTGAGAAGGGTGGTGAAGGCTGGAATTGATGCTAGAAAGTGGCCTAAAGAAAAATTGATAGACTACTGATCATAATTTAAAGATCAAGTGAGGCTGGAAAATGTAGTAGCATCAAGCCAAGGTTATGTGGAGTTTTTTCCCTCTAATACACTGAACACAAAAAAGCAACTATAAATTATGTTGATTTATGGTTTGGAAGGGCTGAGATTAAAAGCCATAGCATTAAAAGGGCAAGAAGGATGGGGGTGAGGCACATCATTAATTTCAATCTGCAACTTTCTGATAAGTATATACTGTCAACATGTATGTTTCCAAGTCTAGACTTTTTTTTTTTTCCAGACAGAATCTCGCTGTCACCCAGGCTGGAGGGAGTGCAGTGGCATCACCTTGGCTCACTGCAACCTCCACCTCCCAGATTCAAGAGATTCTTGTGCCTCAGACTCCTGAGGGGCTGGGATTACAAACATGCGCCACCACTCCCGGTTAATTTTTGTATTTTTAGTAGAGACGGGGTTTCACCATGTTGGCCAGGCTGGTCTCAAACTCTTGGCCTCAAGGAATCCACCCACCTTGGCTCCCAAAGTTCTGGGATTACAGGCGTGAGCCACCACACCTGGCTCCAAGTCTAGACTTTAGATGTGCTTATTCTCAAAGAGAAAAAAATTTCCAGTAGAGTAGCAGAGGTAGCTAGATAGCTCTGGTTTAACCCTGTTAGAACTGATTAAGAATCCAGCATAGAAGCAAAGTATTTAAGCATGTGACTTATATTCTCAGCAAATGTTCCTAAAATCAATAAATGTCTGACCTGAGTGTCTAATATGCTCAGCACTTGGGGAGAGGGGTAGGTATGGCATAAAATATAATCGTTGCTCTAAATGAGTATTATGGAAGACATGACAAACAAATGAAGTCACAGTGCAATAAACAAGATAATAC
Organism: Hylobates moloch; assembly: GCF_009828535.3. Classification (NCBI taxonomy): domain Eukaryota; kingdom Metazoa; phylum Chordata; class Mammalia; order Primates; family Hylobatidae; genus Hylobates; species Hylobates moloch. The sequence goes on from NW_026652278.1 coordinate 130,399,570, forward strand.
AATTAAGTGCCAAAGCACTTAATATTGCTTTTCAAAGCTGAAATATTTTGGAAATGTTTTAAAAGGAGATAGAATTTGAGAGTAACTCCCAAATGGGAAAACAATCAAATGAGTTTTTCTTTGAGCTTTTGTATAAAAGTATCATCAATATATTTATGGAAAAGTTTAAAAGATTACAAAGGGAACTGTTATAAACAATCTCTGACCTTAGTATGTGATCAAATACACAATTAAAAGACAAAAAATATTATGTATAAGTTCATCTACATTTCTAAAACATGTAAAAATAGGTAACTTTTCTTTGTAGTAGAAAGAGCATTAAGATATGGAGTGACAGACAGTATTGAAATTACATAGTTTATGTAATCCTTCAGATACCTTAACTTCCTAATCTGTAAAAGGGTTAGAAGAGTAATTGTTCTTTTTATCCACAAAAGGTCTGATTGTGAAACAAATGGTTTGAAGTGTTTTACAAATATAAATTCTTTAAGTGCAGCCAACTAAAATACTAAATTCATTATGTTAAGCAGAACATTATAGTTCATCATTATAATTAGAAAGAAACTGGCAACATGCAGATATTTGCCAAATATTAATATAATGGAAGAAAACAGAAGTAGAATTTCTTCATGCAGTAGTTTGGAAGGAGAATAGAGATGTTTTATCACTTCTTAACTAAAACACTTCTATATTGGCTTTTAAATATTGTTTAAAATATCACCAGAGACCAAAACAGAAGATAAATTTCATTTCTATATTTCAGAAAACCTACTTGAATACACTTTGAAACAAGAGTACAACAAAATAGAATATACTTCAAATGTTGAATATACAAACTATTATAGTTCAAATCTGAACACTGGTATTTCCCTCATAAACTTCAACTAAAAAACAAAACAAAACAAAACAAAAAAAAAAGAAAGAAAGAAAACTCCAGGTATTAGAGCTACCTGACAAAAATTCATGCTGAGCCTGAACTTCCAAGTGACAGCAGAACTGAAAATGATATGTCTGCACAAATGCCAGGGCTAAGTGAGTGACACAGGCATGTTACAGCAAAAGGCCAGAGCCAACTGTTAATTTGTCCACAATTAAGAAACTGACAGACTTAAACTACCATATAAAATGTTACATGTAAATTCTATAACAATACTGTGCTAGGTACAAGATTTTTAAATTTTTTCTTTTAATAAAAAAGCTTTACACAAACAAGCCATTAGCTTATTTCAAGAAAGAAAACCGAAAATTAGTCTAAGGCCTTTGTTTTAAATCAGCTTAAGCTATATGATATATATATATGTATATATATATATATATATATATATAAAAAATCGCACTAGATCTTTTTTTGCTATCCTCTTTCTGAAGTTTTTGGGATCCATTCTTCAATTCACATTCTAAAATACCTATATTAGCAGAGTCTTCACATAGCACCAGTTAAGTGAGAACTGTGCGAACACAGTAATAATTGCTGGTATGCATATAAAATGCATCAAAAATTGCTATATGTAACAATGAGATTACCCATCCCAACCCCTCCCACTGAAAACTATATAACCTCTTACAGAATGTTAGTGTTCCAAGTCTTAGTGTAACTTGATATCGTAGTGAGCTGCTTGGTCCCTTTCAATCCTTTTTCTTATTGATGGGTTCAGTTGTTTCCTACTGTAAGAGGCAGTTTTCTGTCAGCATCTCAATATGTAGTTCATTTCCCACTGAAACATGGGATAGGTAATTTATTTCCAGTAAGTCTGATTGTTTTCGAATATGCATTAAAAATGTTTTAAAGTCTTCTTTGACTTTTCTTGATGACTTCCCTTGCAAATGTTTATGTCAGTACTGCCACTAACAGCCTGAAGTCCACGGTGGAGCTGCTATTTTATTTCTCACATGTCACTAGTCCTTCTGTTTTCATAGTTACAGGAAGGGCAATAGCTGAAGGCGCACTGACAACCACTACATGGGTAACTGTCTTATTTCCATCTGCTGGTTTTTCTTCTACTAGCTGCAAAGTTTTCACATCATGTTCTTGCTTTTTTGCCACCGCTTCCGATTTAACCTCTGGCCCCTTTATGACTGCACTGATAACTCGAGGAGGAGTCTGGCCAGATGCCTGCTGAGTAGGCATTGATAGTCTCATTACAGGTGTACCATGTGCTATTGAAACAGGGGTAAGTGCTCTCACAGCCAATGGGGTTCCAACAATGTTAATGCTTCCTGATCCAGTCAGATTTGACTTTGTCTGCAGTTGACACTGTGCAAGCTGTGTAGCTGGGATGGTAATAATTTTGGCAGGCTGCATGGTGATTTTGTCTCCATTTTCAGTAGAAGCTGGCATCACAGTAGGGATTGTCTGAATGACTACCTTTGGAGAGGTCGCTGTTGTTGGACTAGTGCTGGTTATTAATGGTGCACCTGCATTAACTGACTGAACTGCCACAGTTGAAATTTTCTGACCCAATGATGTCATTACAACAGGTACCTGCATTGCCACACGAACTGTCCTAGTACATTAGAAAGAAAAAAGCTGATTATATTTAATGTCAAATGAGAAAATAGGTCTCCTGGGTAAAAGATGAATACAAATCCAAAATGTGTAAAATTAGTGCTCCCTAATTTTACAGAGGTACTGGCAATCCCTGATGTTTGACACAAACATACCATGACACAAATATATTTTAAAAACTAAAGCCTACATTAAGCTCCATCGATAAAACCATAAAAACCAATTCAGGTTATTTAAGACATCTACTTTTTTTTTTTTTTTTTTTTTTTTGAGATAAGGTCTCAGTCTGTTGCCTAGGCTGGAGTATAGTGGTGCAATCTTAGCTCACTACAACCTCCAACTTCTAAGCTCAAGTGACTCTCCTGCCTTAGCTTCCTGAGTAGTTAGGACTACAGGTGTGTGCCACCATGCTCAGCAATTTTTTATTTTTATTTTATAGAGAGGAGGTCTCACTATGTTGCCAAAGCTTGTGATGACCTCCTGTCCTCAGGCAATCCTCCTGTCTTGGACTCCCAAAGTGCTAGGATTATAGGCGTGAGCCACTGAACCCAGCAAGACATCTACTTTAACAACAATAAAAATATAATTAAAACATCAAGCACTTTTCAAAGTCCTGACAACACTGGGTTCTTAGAACACTAATATTAAGCAAAAGGACATTTTGTTTTCACCACAGAGACTTTTTTAAAAAGTAAATACATTATAACTAATGGTTTGCTTCACTTACCTTGGAGCTGCTGTTGCTGACACAGATGCAGTGGTAGTAGGAGACCTGGATGAAGCATCGTGCCCAGGGGAAGTGATATTCACAACTCTAGCTACACCCTTCTCTGCTCTGGAGCAGTTTACAGGGGATGAATTTTTTCCACTGCGAACAGAGGATGCTGCTTTCAGGAGACTTTCTGCAGACAGTGACACTCGTTCTAATGATTTTTCATCAGTAGTTCCTGCTAAATCTTCATTACAGGTTTCACTTTTGTCATCATCTATGACCACTATGTTTTTGGGCATATCCTTGAACTGATATACAAGCCTCTGTCCTTCAACCTTTGCAAGAATTCCCCTTTGGTAGTAGTATCTGTAAGAGGAAAATGTACCAAATTAATCAAGTATATTATTTCTCCACCCCACTCCACCCCCGCCAAAAAGACCATGTACAGTGGATAGTAACAGAAAAATTCCCTTATCCCTAATAACAGATGAGAAAAAAACAAACTCTTACTGCCTAGACTGCTCAAAAGGTTACAAATTTAGAGTAGGAATCAAGTTGGAACCTGGGGCCAAGGTCCTACAAACTTAAGATCTATAAACTGGCTGAAAGTTCATTCTTTTTCTTAAAAGAAATAATTTACCTTACCATTGAATATTTTACTATACTGACAATGGTAGAAATTATTTTCTGAGTTACATAGGTTATAAAAACAAACTGATATTACTGGAAAAATTACCTAAGCCACACTTACTTAGTAGAGATATGCGAATACTGTCATAAACCATGTGTTCACTTAAAAACACCCTTAATTAGAAGAAGCCATGTACTTTACAACGGAAGAATTTTGTGGGTTTATCAAACTGATAATTTTTTTTTTTTTTTTTTTGGAGACAGAGTCTTGCTCTGTCGCCCAGGCTGGAGTGCAATGGCACATTCTTGGCTCACTGCAACCTCCGCTTCCTGGGTTCAAGCAATTCTCTTACCTCAGCCTCCCAAATAGCTGGGATTACAGGCGAGCACCACCAGGCCTGGCTAATTTTTATATTTTTAGAAGAGACAGGGTTTCCCCATGTTGGCCAGGCTGGTCTTGAACTCCTGACCTCAAGTGATCCGCCCGCCTCAGCCTCCCAAAGTTCTGGCATTATAGGTGTGAGCCACCGTGCCTGGCCAAACTGATAAAACTTAAGATAAATTTTCCTATCAACATAAATCCATTTATAACAAACTCCTAAAAACTAAAAAACTAACTATAAGAACCATAATTTGTTGAGGTTTAGTTTTTTTAAGCCTACAACTTCATAATTTCTATTAAGAAACAGTCCTAAGTACAAAAGCACATTTTCTCCAAAAATGAATTTTCCAATTATGTTAAAATTATAAGCACGTAGACCAAACTCCTATCTCCCCACCTACTTCCAAATCTAAGAAGCTCCTCTAGAATATCCCCCAAAGTTAAAAGTTGTAAAGGATTTTCAGCTTCTCTTTAAACAGCTAATAGACAATGTAAAGAAATACACAAATTTTGTTTGAATACTAGCTGAGTTTTTACCTCAAAGCTCGTCCCATGGTTTCATAGTTCATGTCTGGTTTGTTCTTATGCTTTCCCCAAAGCTTAGAGACAGCCTTTGAATCCACCAGCTTGAATATGCCTTTTTCTCTCTGAGTCCATTTAATATATCTGGGACAAGTATTTTTATCTTGAAGTAGATCTAAAAGAAACTCCCACAAATAGGTTGTGTTTCCTTTAAAAACAATGACAGACATTGATTAAAAATTCATTAACATAATTAAATACATAATTAAAAGCAAATAAAGTGTCCTTCATTGTAACATAAAAATCCTGAATATACTTGTTTCTACTTTTTTTTTTTTTTGGAGACAGAGTCTTGCTCTGTCGCCCAGGCTGGAGTGTAGTGGCACCATCTTGGCTCACTCCAACCTCCACCTCCCAGATTCAAGCAGTTCTCCTGCCTCGGCCTCCCGAGTAGCTGGGATTACAGGCACATTCCACCACACCCGGGTTTCACCATGTTGCCAGGCTGGTCTTGAACTCCTGACCTCAGGTGATCCACCCGCCTCAGCCTCCCAAAATGCTGGGATTACAGGTGTGAGCCACTGTGTCCGGCCTGTTTCTACTTTTAAAAAAAGGTATCCCCTATGTATGCTTACAGTTATGATGCTAAAATACAGGTTCTGGCTTTTATACTATTACACATCACCCTATCCTAGATTTGGAGTTCAGTAAAGGCAAAGGCATAATTGCTTAGGCAAAGTTAACCTGAATTAAACAGAATCAAATTTATTAGTTTATACAGATTTAAACTGAATAAATTTATTTACACCTTTCTTTATCATATGATAAGCCTAAATTCCATGATCAAAATTCATCAAAAGGTACTTAGTAATTTTATTGGATAGGCAAGCAAAATACAATGAAATGTGTAAAACTTTTAGGTGTCAGACCTAGGGTCTTTTTGTAAGAAACTTACTTTTCTTTGATTCACCTACAGGCATGAACTCTGAGGTGTATGTATTATAAGTGCAAACTACCCTCAACCCTTTAAGCGTTTTCTTATCATTTTCCTCTGTACTACCAGTCAATTAACACTTGATAGCAAAGAACATTACTGTTGGCTGGGTGTGGTGGCTCACACCTGTAATCCCAGCACTTTGGGAGGCTGGGAGGTGGGCGTATCATGTGAGGTCAGGAGTTCGAGACCAGCCTGGCCAACATGGTGAAACCCCATCTCTACTAAAAATGTAAAATTTAGCTGGGCATGGTGGCGCACACCTGTAATCCCAGTTACTTGGGAGGCTGAGGCATGAGAATCGCTTGAACCCAGGAAGCAGAGGTTACAGTGAGCCGAGATCGCACCACTGCACTCCAGCCTGGGTGACAGAGTGAAACCCTGTCTCGGAAAAAAGAAAAAAAAAAGAACATTACTGCCTCTAAAAACAGATTTAAAAAAAAAAATTTCTAATCGCTTTCTACTGATTACACCCAGTAGACAGAAGATAATGTTTAAAGGATTTCATTATATATACTTATATCTTAAAATCTGAGGTCCTAAAATGGAAAAATATGGTAATTCCTTAAAATTAGTCAAGTATTCATCAAATGTTAACTGTAACATTAGCTCTGGATCACACTACTAGTAAAATTTTAAAATGAGGAAATATTAGAATATTTCTGCAGAATAAAATGCTTATTCATCGCATACCATGCTTAAGGAGATGAATTTAAAACCTGGTCCCTGCCGGCCGGGCGCGGTGGCTCACGCTTGTAATCCCAGCACTTTGGGAGGCCGAGGCAGGCGGATCACGAGGTCAGGAGATCGAGACCACGGTGAAACCCCGTCTCTACTAAAAATACAAAAAAATTAGCCGGGCGTAGTGGCGGGCGCCTGTAGTCCCAGCTACTCGGAGAGGCTGAGGCAGGAGAATGGCGTGAACCCGGGAGGTGGAGCTTGCAGTGAGCCGAGATCGCGCCACTGCACTCCAGCCTGGGCGACAGAGCGAGACTCCGTCTCAAAAAAAAAAAAAAAAAACCTGGTCCCTGCCTCAAGGAATTTATAATTTAGTTGAGAAGGGAAAAGAAAGTAGATGACAAGTTAAACAATGTAGAAATAAATAACAATTTGAAACAATATAAGGTCTATCACAAAGCAATGCATAATTAATTATATTCCAAATAATCATAGAAAATATGTCTGTGGGATTCCAGGAGTGAAAATAAAGTGGACTGGGAGGCCATCATGAAGTCTTGGAAGATGGGCTAGGATGTGCATAAAAGAACAAAAAGGAATCTGGGCAAGTAAAATAAAAAACTTGATCCCAAAAAAGAAGAAAGTATCACACTCTTTTTTCCCTTATTAAGGAGGAGAGAGTAGTGGGCAGCAGTCATTAGAAGAGGCTTTTCAGATTGTTTTATTTTATTCCTTCATAACCTCTAGGTGCCAAGGTTCTTATTAATAGAAGAACAGAAGGCTGGGCAAGGTGGCTCACGCCTGTCATCCCAGCATTTTGGGAGGCCAAGGTGGGTGGATCACCTGAGGTCAGGAGTTCATGACCAGCCTGGCCAACATGGTGAAACCCTATCTCTACAAAAATACAAAAATTAGCCAGGCATGATGGCGGGTGCCTGTAATCCCAGCTACTCACGAGGCAGAAGCGGGAGAATCACTTGAACCCAGGAGGCGGATGTTGCAGTGAGCAGAGATCACGCCACTGCACTCCTGCCTGAGCGACAGAACGAGACTCCGTCTCAAGAAAAAAAGAACAGAAAAGAGTCCTGAGACGAAAAAGATAGGTCATCTGTAGGATTCCATGCACTATTCGTTTACTATCCTTAAATCCAGATCTAAGATACAGGCTATGTGGGAAGCTTCCAAAACAAGCTACCACTACCCCAACACCTTCAATCAAAGTACTGATGTTTTTTCTCTGGAATTTCACTTTCATTGTGGCTTTCCTTGAAAATCCAGTAAGTTTATTAATAACGCAGAGTTCAACCCATTATGCATCTACTGACCTAAAAAAGCTGACCTTTGGCCGGGCGTGTTGGCTCATGTGTGTAATCCCAGCACTTTGGGAGGCCGTGGCAGGCGGATCACCTGAGGTCGGGAGTTTGAGACCAGCCTGACCGACATGGAGAAACCCCATCTCTACTAAAAATATAAAAATTAGCCGGGCGTGGTGCCACATGTCTGTAATCCCAGCTACTAGGGAGGCTGAGGCAGGAGAATCACTTGAACCCGGGAGGCAGAGGTTGCGGTGAACTGAGATCACGCCATTGCACTCCAGCCTGGGCAACAAGAGCGAAACTCCATCTCAAAAAAAAAAAAAACAAATAAACAAACAAAAAAATGACTTTTAACTTTACAATGTTACATTTGTGTCTCTAGGACCCTATTACACCAGCACCACTACCTAAAAACTATTAAAACAAATCATGTATAATCTTCAGTTACATAAACATTTTTTTTTTGCATTTTTACTTTGTTCACATAGTAGTAAATGTGAGCAAAGATTTTACTCTACAAGAAATGTTCGTATAACACAGACAATGCCCTGTACATAAGGTTTCCATGTTTTGAATTAAACTCATCCAAAAGCCCTCAGATTATCTTTAAACACTCACTGCACCCATGTTGCCATCCCCAAGTTAAAATGAACAATTCTAAGGAGGCCAAGGCTGAAGGATCACTTGAGCCTAGGAGTATGAGAAATGAGAACAGCCTTGGCAACATAGGCGGACCCGTCACTACAAAAAATTTTCAAATTAGCCAGACATGGTGGTATGTGCCTGTGGTCCCAGCTACTTGGGAGGCTGAGGCAGAAGAATACTTTAGCCTGGGAGGCTGAGGCTGCAATGAGTTGTGATCATGTCACTGTATTCCAGCCTGGGTGACAGAGTGAGACCCTGTCTCTAAAGAAAAAAATTATTAAAAATTATATTTCTGGTTTTAGGGAAAACAGGATTCAGAAAGAGAAGCTTTCTTTACCAGGTAATAAGGAATTTGCCTATGACAAACATAATTATCACAGTTTTACAGAAGAAAAAACACTGGCTGGATTTCGAATACAGGTTTGAATGTAATAGCTTTAATTAATTATATTATAACACACCGCCTCAAATTTAATACAAGACTGAAATTGTAATGAGATGTGATTTTAACTGGTAAAAACTGGTCACAGTTTTTCTCCAGTGTTAGGCAAAAGATGTTCGAGTATAAGTGATGCCACTGAGGATAAGAATTATTTAAAAGACAACAGTAATAACTGTATATTTACAGTTTAGTTTTCTAATATTTACTGCTATGTAACTTTTAAAGTTTTCAATATAAATTAAAAGAAGAAACCTAAGATGTTAGAAGTGTACAACAACCAAAGACAAACAAGGAAATAAGAAAAGTATCCTAAGCCTCTCCCAAATTGGGTCACCAGTTCCTGAATAAGTGTTCAATGTCACCTTTTTTTTTTTTTTTTTTTTTTTGGCCTAACAAAATACCAAATTTCTTGGTAGGCTTACTGGTGACAATTTTTTTTTAACTAGACTTAATAATTTAAGTCAAACCACCTGATAAGGACAGAATAAATTTAAATATATTAATGTAAAATTTATCCAACTATTGAATATTGGTCTGAAAACACTTGTTCATGAAAGTGATACATTTTTGGTTATCAGATTGGCAGACAGAACACATCTAAAAGCACTACTGAAATGAGACTTTGTCAGAATCTGAGTGACAAGAAAATTAAAGGCCAGGTGCGGTGGCTCATGCCTATAATCCCAACACTTTGGGAGGCCAAGATGGGAGGATCGCTTGAGGCCAGGGGTTTGGGACAAGCCTGGGCAAAACAGGGGCACCCTGTTTCTACAAAAGATTTTAAAATTTAAAAAAAAAAAGGATAATAAAAAAGTAATAAAAATAATTTTTAAAAGAAATGTTACTTGAAATCATCTTACTCAACAATTTAGGAAGCACAGAATGGGGGAGGGTTTGGTGCTGTTTTCATTTTTAATCAGGATACACAAATTCTGAAGCAAAAATAGGCAAGGGGCAGTGGCTCATGCTTATAATCTCAGCACTCTGGGAGTGTGAGGCTGGAGGATCTCTTGAAGCTAGGAATTCGAGACCCGCCTGGGCAACAAAGCACAAGACCCCATCTCTTAAAAAAAAAAAAAAAATTAGCTGGGTGCGGTGGTGTGTGCATGTAGTCCCAGCTACTTGGGAGGCTATAAGCACAGCAGCGCAAGGCTGCAGTGAGCTATGGTCACGCCACTGCATTCCAGCCCTGTCTGTAAAAATAAGTCAATAAATAAGCAAAAACATGGTTTTGTTCTGAATTGTGAAAATTCTGAAAATTCTGAATTGTGAATTCTGAAAATTAAATTTAGCTCGCCTTGAATTCTTCTAAACAGTTAAGAAGTTATCTATCAGGCTAGGTGTGGTGGCTCATGCCTATAGTCCCAGCACTTTCAGAGGCTGAGGCAGAAGGATCACTTGAGCCTAGGAATTTAAGACCTGCCTGGGTGACATAGTGAGACCTCATCTATACAACAAATTAAAAAAAAAAAAAAAAAAATTAGCCAGGCATGGTGGCATGTGCCTGTGGTCCCAGCAACTCAGAAGGCTGAGGCGGGAAGATTGCTTAAGACCAGGAGGTCAAGGCTGCAATGTGCTATGATCACACCACCACACACCAGCCTGGGCAACAGAGCAAGACACTGTCTCACAAAAATAAGAAAAGAAAGAAATTATTAGAAATAAGGCTTAGTTGTAAACCCCTTTGAATTATGGGTAGCTATATATGAGGATGGGTGCTATTATCCCATAAGTCAATGGTTCTTAAGGAGGAGATGTATCAGACATCCTTAGGACTTTTTCCAAAAGTCCCTATATCCTCCATGATACAACTATGGCTACAGAATCTCTGTGGTGTAGAACTGGGCACAGATATTTTGAAAAAGCTCCCCACATGATGCTGATACATCCCTTATTAAGAACTATTACCAACGACAGTATTCTCATATGTGCATGTATTAGAAATAATTTTCTTACAAATACAAAAATGTCACCTAACTGAAAAAAAATCATCTCACTTCCAAAGCAACCCTCCCCAAATTACCTTTTCCTTCTCTTGGTTTCTTCTTTATACCTAACTCAGGAGACCCATTGGAAATTGGTGATTGCTGGGTCTTTGGTTTACGGCCAACTGAAAAAATAAGATATTGAAACCATACGTTGAAAACAAGAAAAATATCAGAGGCACGATTAGCAGATTTTCTGATTACACATTATTCATTTAAATGGATACTAATTTGTAGATGAATATACTCTGTATGAAAAGCTGCTTCTAAAAGGAGTATTACACTTTTGTATTTTAGATTACAGCAGTTAGTAGTAATCTCTGTCATACACATTGGCAGAGCCTTGATTGCCATATACATTGGTCAGAGCCTTGATTTGCCAATCTTTTTTTTTTTTTTTTTTGAGACAGTCTTGCTCTGTCGCCCAGGCTGGAGTGCAGTGGCATGATCTCCGCTCACTGCAACCTCCGCCTCCTGGGTTCAAGCAATTCTCCTGCCTCAGCCTCCCAAGTAGTTGGGACTACAGGTGCCTGCTACCACACCCAGCCAATTTTTTGTATTTTTAGTAGAGATGGGGTTTCACCATATTAGCCAGATGGTCTCGATCTCCTGACCTCGTGATCTGTCCGCCTCGGCCTCCCAAAGTGCTGGGATTACAGGCGTGAGCCACTGTACCCGGCCTTGCCAATCTTTTATATTAGTGTAGCAATAGAAACAAATCCTAGTAAAAACTTAATTTGTTTTCTGTCCTACAGGATGGTGAGAAACAGCTTTAGCAACTTATTGCAGAAGATCTGATAATTTGCAAAGCCCTTTGAACTCAAATGAGGAAAAGTAAAAAATATCAAACACTCTCTACTGCTTTGGATCAGTTAATTCACCAGAATGTAAGCATAAGTGTTTCAATTTCCCCACTTCCACATGCAGATACATTACAAGGCTAAAAAAAACTTCCAAGTGATTTCATATGTCTAATAAAGGTTTGTGTCCTTCCCTTTTGTTCCTCCTCATTTTTGCCGTAAGGCTCTCTCAGACAGACTAGCATCCACAATGAATAGAAAAAGTAAGGGCTATATACTTTTCTACACGAAAGAGGATTAAGCCTGAAATTAGTTATATTCAATGCCGAGCACAGATAGATGAACACTGGCAGGTGAGAGGCAGACTCAACAAATAAATTGGGAATACTTAAGTATGTTGTATTTTAAAATCAAATACATATATATACACACTCATAAATACACACTTTTTTTTTTTTTTTTAAGAGATGGAGTCTCACTCTGTCACCCAGACTGGAGTGCAGGGACGCAAACACAGCTCCCTACAGCCTGGGCTCAAGCAATCCTCCCACCTCAGCCCCCTAAGTAGCTGGGACTACAGGCATGCACCACCACGCCTGGCTCATTTTTGTATTTTTTGTAGAGACGGGTTTTACCATGTTGCCCAGGCTGGTCTTGAACTCCTGAGCTCAGGCAATCTGCCCGCCTCAGCCTCCCAAAGTGCTGGGATTATAGACACAAGCCACAGCACCCGGCCATATTTTAGGATCAATATATATTATTACTGATTTGGTGACTGTTCTACATCTGAGATTTCTGATGTCACTCTATTCTTCATTAGGAAGCATTAGATTAACTATATAAAGAGCTAATTAAAGCATCTTAACATCTGTATTTCAAAATGCACAGATACACTTTAGAATTTTGGTAATTGTAATCAAGAAGTCTGTTTTAACAAAAAGTAAAACAAAGTTCACTGGTCTCTGTTAGAACACAGCTTGATTACTCAATTTAAATAATATTTACACATGAATCAGACAGTAATAAAACTAATATCTTCAGCATCTTCTAAATTCTAGCACAAAAGCCCAACTTAGTAGAAAAGTTGGTGCAAAAAGGCTTATTTTCTCATAAAGCAGCACGTCCAAAGTCATGTTCCTTGATAAATTTCCTCCGTAGGAAAATGGGTTCTATAGTCATATTAAACTTTAGAACACCATATGCTATCTTCTCTTGGAAGATAGCAAGATCCACAATGCACATTAGTATATTAAAGGCTCTCAAAATAAAAAGAGGGACTGCTATTAAAAAAGAACCTAAGTTTGTATATCCCAAATGTACTTAACCACAAAAATATAAATAATGATACTCATGCTTCATTGTCTCCCTTATGGTAGTAAGTATAGACAGAATGGTTACATGTATTTTGTTTTTCTTTGAGACAGGGTCTCACTCTGTCGCCCAGCTGGAATGCAGTGGCATGATTATGGCTCATTGTAGCCTCCCAGGCTTAAGCGATCCTCCTGCCTCAGCCTCCCGAGTAGCTAGGACTATGGGCATGTGCCACCATACCTGGCTAATTTTTTTTTATTCCTCAAGATGAGGTCTCACTATGTTGCCCAGGCTGGTCTTGAACTCCTGAGCTCAAGCAATCCTCCTGCCTCAGCCTCCCAAAGTGCTGGAATTACAGGCCTGAGCCACCACACCCAGCCTTGTAATTTTTAAATGGTCACTAAGAGCTTTCACAGAAATAAATAAAATTGTATTAAACTGGCAAAGTATTTCCTGGTTTATATCATATCACATCCTGGCTCCCTACATGGCCCCCGTTTTTCATGGTGTTTTCCATCTTCTTTTAAATGTGGTTCTTTTAGGTTCTCCTGCCTCAGCCTCCGAATAGGTGGGATAGGGATGCAACACCAGGTGGTAATTTTGTTTTTTAGTAGAGACAGGTTTCATTGAACTCCTGACCTCAAGTGATCCACCCACCTCAGACCCCCAAAGTGCTGGGATTACAGGCGTGAGCCATCATGCCTGGCATTAAATCTAAACAAACATTTCTTAAGTATTTTGTGACAGCTCTCATTGGATGCAACCAGCCAGGTGCTATAGCAGGCTGTGGGTAAATAAGGCTATTTATATGTATGCCTTTTGTTTTTAAATGCTAACATCAGGAAGTAATTCTTCCTCCTAAATTCTCTCATGTATACCTCTCTTGAGATGCATATAATCTACATGTATTGCAAGTGGGAAGACACTGTCTTATTCTCATCTCCCTTACAACAATGACCACAGAATGGTACACACCGTGGCAATCTGAAACACTGTATTTAATGAAGAAAAGAAAATACCATTATTTCAAACCCACCTTTATTTTTGCATTTTACTCTAAAATGTGAAGAGTTAAGAAAAGAAAGGAGAATTAGATGAGTACCCAATTACTTAGAATGTCATTTCTTTCCAATTTTACCTTTGATTTCAACAGAAAAAGACCCACTTACTGCCCATTTCCTCATGATGTTGAAAATGTGCTACTGGGATGAAGGGAGCAGAAATTTCAGCAGGAGTCAAATAGTAAGTGGAAATGCTCTTTACCCACTGGTGAGTTTATGTCAATCAGAAGTCTCTATCAGCAATCTTAGTGTTTCAAAGCAGAAGGTATAAGGTAAAAATAGCATGATATATAATAAATATGAATATTGTATATAGTATGATATAAATGATATATATATTCAGTATGACTATATATATCACTGTTTGTTTAGCTTTTTTGAGATACGGTCTTGCTATGTTGCCCAGGTTGGCCTCAAACTCCTGGGCTCACGCAATCCTCTCACCTCCTGAGCAGCTGGGACTAAAGGCGTGCCTGGCTTTTTAAAAAATATCCATGAAAGCAAGGGAAGACAAGTCTTTGTAAAATAAAGAATAAAATGTTGTGCGTGTTTTTGTTTTTGTTTTTTAAGTAACCAAGTACCCATAAAAGGATCAACAAGGAGAAGATGGAGTAAGACAAGGTGCAGGGAATCTCTGATCTGCCTTCTGTGTGTCGAACACTTGTTAAATATCATTGTCAGGCAATTATCCTCAAGCCTTACATACTAACTCCTTTAAACAGTATGAGTATGTTAAAACACTAAATTTAAAATCTTAATGTTGATTCTTTGAGAATATGTGGTTAAGATAACATCAATCTTATATCTATAGCATATACCACTTTCTATGTCCCTTGATGAGGAAAAAGAGAAAAATTTTCACCTGCCTTCTCAGAAATGTATAAATATAACTCTACCTTTTTTCTTTTTCATTGGTTCATGGTTATCTGGTGATGTTGGAATAGGAGAGGTATCCATGGGTTCAGACTCTTCAGTTGACACCTCCACTACAGTTTCTGTAATGACATCTGGCCTCATAGCAGCATGGATAAATTCTGGAGTTGATACACAAGGAGGAACAAACACTTCCACTATAAAAAAAAGTTGAAAAATTAAAATTTCCCACCCCCATCAATGTTTCTCACGTGGACAGTTCAATATTTAGAAGAGGTGAGGTTTATTAAGAATTAATCAAAGCAGGATAAGAGCTTAATACTGAAGAAGTTAATTTGCTGAATATTCAATATGATTTAAACTACACGAGGAAAATAAATGCACGGAAAATCAACTTAAAGGGAAAATGTTAATCCTCTGGGTAACGCAAGGACCATGAGTAGTCACTCCACTCTTTCACACTTATACTTTCAAACTCATTGTGGAAAAATTCTAAATTATTCTAACAGTTGTGAAAACATTTGAAAATAATAGTATAATAGTGAGTTAGTTAATAATTACTTTCCATCCACATATCCATCATTATTTTTTTTAACAGGTAATATATGCATGTGGCTCAAAATTTGAAAGATTTATAAATATGTACTCAGTAAAACATAAGCACCTATAGTTCATTTTAGAATATGAAAAGGAAAACTTGCTCATTACAGACAAGAAATATATCTTTCAGTATTTAAAGTTTTATTTAATGTAAGAGTCCTGATGTTTTAGTCACTGAAACAGTACGTACAGATTGTTATCTGGTATTCTAGTACATAAAATAATGTTGCTCTGGCTTCCTTCTAATATGCACAAATAACCAAGATATGACATTTCTATTTCAATTAAGAGATACAGTTAATACATACTATCTTAGATTAATAGATTGATCAAAAATGCTGCAAATTTATTCTCATATCTCTGAGTAATACACAGGATTCTATTCAAATTAAGAAGTATGGTTGCTCTTATTGTAAATCCCAATGAGAAGGTGAGCCAGTCTTTTTGTATCAAGTCAAATTAACATTTGGGCATTAAATTAAAATTAGGAAAAATCAGAATTGGACAAAATGACTATCAAAGTTGTTCTTAAAGACTAAGAGGGACCACAAAAAAATAAAAACTCACACTCTGAAGGATGTTGAAAAAAATGGCAAAAGCTCCCCTCTCTCTCTACCATGTGTGGTTCTCTGGAGTTACTGCCTATTTATCATTGAATAAAGGATTGAACGTGGTCCTAACAGGCAACTGCTCCCATCTATCATACTCTGAAGGACAATGAAGGCTTATAACTTGCCCAGAGTTAAGGAAATAGACATGACTGTATAAATAGCTATTTAATAAGTATTTGTCTATCTATAGTGGGTATTTTCTGTATCATTTGTTATGAAAATTAAGTATTTAAGACTCGGAGGCCTTGACAAAGTTCAATTACTGCTGTCATATATTCATGTGTAATATACCTTTGAGAATTCCCAACAATTCCATTGGATTAAAAAAAAAACAAAACTTTATTTTAGACATATGAAGTAGTATGACACGTTTAACATAAGAATGAACAGTTTACATACCAGGACTTCTTGAATCCCTCAAGCAGGTAGGAGATTCCATATGAAGCAGGGCTTCAGCAGCTTCAATTGTCTTATCTGTACAGTGCGCATTACTGCTATGAACTGATGCTTCCACTGGAGGAAAAATAAGTTCTACTCAATTAAAAATACACGAAACACATGACTAAAACATATTACTAAGAAATAAACATATTCACTCCTGAAAGAGAAATGAAAAATAAATAAAGATAAAATAACACATGAGTAATTCTAAGCCGCTGATATCTATTCGTCTATATAAACTACAGAAATAATTTTTAAAAAGCTAGGATCTACATTTTATAAAATGAATACTGACATAAAATGAATGTTGATTATAAAGTAACCAATGACATTGATTAGAAATTACTGAGAAGTTAGCCAGGCATAGTGGGTCACACCTGTAATCCCAGCACTCTGGGAGGACAAGGAGGGTAGACCTTGGTCAGGAGTTGAAGACCAGCCTGACCAACATGGTGAAACCCCGTCTCTACCAAAAAATACAAAAATTAGCTGAGCATGGTGGCACATGCCTGTAATCCCAGCTACTTGAGAGGCTGAGGCTGGAGAATCGCTTGAACCCGGGAGGTAGAGGTTGCAGGGAGCCGAGATTGCACCACTGCACTCCAGCCTGGGAGACAGAGTGAGACTCTGTCTCAAAACAACAACAACAGAAGAAATTACTGAGAAGTTTTTGAATCTTACTCAAAGGAAAACAAAGAAAGATCCTTGAAATTTGAACCCTGCATCAATTTTAGGCCAATACTAACTTGTGGGAAGGGAGGAAGGGTCAGGGAGAGGCTGGTTGTAGATTAACAACCCTGTGAGGGCAATTATATATTTTGACATATTGCCATTAAAGCCAGGGCACCTAACAGAATCATGCTGCGCTAATTTAATCAATTAATTCAATTCTTACAGACCCTCTTGAATGACTGAGTAGAGTATGCCCTCCATGTCCAAGGGTTCCGCATCAGCAGATTCAACCAACCTCAGATTGAAAATATTGCGGGGGGGCCGGGCGTGGTGGCTCACGCCTGTAATCTCAGCACTTTGAGAGGCCGAGGCGTGCAGATCATGAGGTCAAGAGATTGAGACCATCCTGGCCAACATGGTGCAACTCTGTGTCTATCAAAAACATAAAAATTAGCCAGGAGTGGTGGCGGGCACCTGTAGTCCCAGCTACTTGGGAGGCTGAGGCAGGAGAATCGCTTGAACTTGGGAGGTGGAGGTTGCAGTGAGCCAAGATCACACCATTGCACTCCAGCCTGGGCGACAGAGTGAGACTGTCTCAAAAAAAAAAAAAAAAAAAAAAACTAAAAAAAAAAAAAAAAAAAAAAGAAAGAAAAAAATATTGCAGGGGAGGGGGAGGCAATAAAAAAATACAACAATTAAAAATACAGTGTAAATACTACAGCATTTTGTATAAGGGACTTGATTGAGCATTCTAGGATTTCAGTATCTGCCAGGTGGGGGAGGCATCCTGGAACCAATACCCCAGGTATACTGAGGGACGACTATACTCTCCAGGCAGGGCTGCCTAAAGATGGATAACAACATGCATTATATTTACTGCCAGAGTACTTGGGAACTTTCTTTATAATTAACCTTGCTCTCTTCAGAGCCTCAGTGGGTTTTAACCTAAGACTTTTTCTTAGAGTTTATTCTTCCCATGAAGCCTTCAAATTCTACCACCCTTTGTATCTCTCTTCTTCTAGCACTTCCTTTATGCTTTGCTGATTATGTTACTTGTAAAACAATGTGTACAGCAGTCAGTGGTTTGGGCTTTCAGGTCCAACAGCTTGGGTTCCAGTCTCTGCCACTTATTTCTGTTACCGGAGGTAAGCAACTTAATCTCTCTCAGAAACTTCAATTTCCCCTTTCATAGAGCAAGAATATGATAATTTCTTATCATTCCTGTAAGATTATAAACTTCTTGAGGTCTGGGGGGCTAGCTTAACCTATCTTTACATATGCCATGGTTCCCAACACAGACCATTCATGGAGCGGACATGCGGATTTTTTTTTTTTTTGAGACAGAGTCCGCTCTGTTGCCCAGCTGGAGTGCAGTGGCATGATCTAGCTCACTGCAACCTCCACCTCTCAGGTTCAAGTGATTCTCCTGCCTTAGCCTCCTGAGTAGCTGGGATTACAGGCACACGCCACCACGCCCGGCTAATTTTTGTATTTTTAGTAGAGACGGGGTTTCACCATGTTGGCCAGGCTGGTTTCGAACTCCTGACCTCAGGTGATACACCCGCCTCAGCCTCTCAAAGTGCTGGGATTACAGGCAAGAGCCATCACACCAGGCAGATACTTCTTTTATGTACTGAATTAAGGACAACCCACTGATCTTACAAGAAAATCAGCAATTCAAGAACAAATTTTATTATCTTAATAATATATTAATTTCACATCCTGACTTAAAATATTGAACAGTTAACTTAGTAAGACGTTCTGAAACATGAATATTTAAGAGTGTCTAACTTGACAGATTTTTTTTAAGATGTCCCCTAAAGGAACTAAAAGTAAATGTTTATACAAATTTCATAAAGTCATATTACAAATTCATAAGCACTACACACTAACGATATGAATCTTTTAAAATTGTTTCCAGGAAACTTTTAATTAGAGGAAAAAATCCAGTTCGTCTCAAAGTTCCCTAAATGCTAAAGCCTCAGTCTTAAACAACAGTCATTTGGAAAGCATTTATTTTAAAAATCCAATGACTGTTTTACCACCTGTTGCACATCATCCACAAGGTACTGGGTCTCTCCAGTTGCTCTTTCCATTTATGGAAATCTGTTCAAAGCTAAATGGTTCCAGAGAGGCAGCCAAACCTCTAAGTAAATCTATCTTTAGGTGACCCTGCTTACTCTTATCTGCAGCTTCACTGAAGCAAAGGATTCAATCAGCCTGTGTAGCTCAACTTTAAGAAAACTTAGCATTATTAAGTATAAGACATATTATCATTCTCAATTACTGTTTTCAAAGTGCCTCCCTACAATACTCACATACACTAAGAAAAAAAAAACTTGAAAAGCAAATTTTCCAGTTTTTAAAATTTATTCTAGCAAGCATTCTCTTTAAAGTCTGCTTGTGTTGCAATTTAGCTCTTGTCTTAGGTGCTATTAATAAACTATGCTGGGTAAACTAATTCCTTATGTAATTGTATTAAGAAACACCCTAAAACTTTACCATATTAAAATCAGAGCTTCAAGTATTCAATAATAATACAGCAAGAGAATTTTACCAGATTTTTTAATGTTTCAAGTTATAAAAAAAATGAAATTTGCCTAACAGTTACATATTACATGCCCTGAATTCTTACGTAGTTTGAGGCACATTTTCAAAACCATGATTTTGTGTTATTAAAATTGTTATGTCAATGCAAGTTACTTCTTCAAGGTGTAATTCTTGCACATATTTCTGATCTCAACTTCCCCTTCCCCCGTAAAATTCAACATATTATATCTCAGAAATATTTTATATTTACAGAGTAAAATACATACACGTAGAATCATACTTTAAATTTACGATGACAACATAAAGCACCTAAGACAAGAGCTAAATTGCAACACAAGCAAACATAAAACACGCATAAATTACCTATGAAGTTATCAGCCAGAAGATCTAATACTCTATGTACAACTGACAAATGGTTGCTGACATTTACCATGTCCCCAGACCCTGTGCTATAAACCTGACAGAAGTGTGAACAGATCTCTGGCCTCATGAAGCTTATACTACTATAGGCTGGGCATTGCCTTATCCAAAATGCTTAAGACCAGAAGTGTTTCAGATTTCGAATTTAAAAATATATATATCTGCACTATATATTTCCAGTTGAATATCCCAAATCTAAAACTCCAAAAGGCTTTAATGAGCATTTCCTTTGAGTGTCACATCAGTGCTCAGTTTTGGATTTTAGAATGCTCAATCTACAGTTCAGAGAGCATCAAAAACATAAATGGAAAATATTTCAGAACTAAATAAAAATGTAAAATAAACTTACTTTGTAAGTTACAAGCATGTTAAGAGGAACACTGATTACTTTTTTGCTGCTTACTAATTTTATCTCTTGTCATTTTTATTTACTAAGTAAAATAATGCAAAACACAAAAATCTAACAGCCTGTTCTCAGATCAATTTACAATAATGTACTAATGCCGGTTTCCAAAACTTACACATTTTGTAAAAGTGAGCACTATCTTTTTATTTTTCTTTACATAAGTCAAGTAACTTTTGACAACAGAAATTTAAGAAATATTTCTCCTACTTGTTTCTGTAATTCAAAAAAATACTGTTTTGTTCAGATCAATAATTCAAATAAAATTTCAACTATAATTTTGCACATTTCTTAAGAATAAGCATGAATTTAACAGTGTTGTGCAATCAAAGTAAGCAAGCTACAAGCAAGAGCTGAAAAGTAGAATTCCTTATCTTACTTAAAACTTGACTTACTGGTATCTTTCTGTATCTATGAAATTTATGGAAGGAAAAAATAAATAACTCATTTTAAAAATAGAAACAATGAAGCTAAAGGTAGTCTGACAGGTATCATTTTCTAGTCACCACTGGTAGTGGCTATTGCTGGTCAATCCCCCTTGAAATAAATTTCAAGAACTGTTCTACTTTTTATTACAGTACCAAAAATAATATTTGCTTGTACCTTCATTTAATATTGGTAAATATCTTCTTGTTCCATTTCTATCTTTCTAATCAACTAGTGTTTGTATGGTACTGCAGACTATTCCAGACTCACTCAACAGCTGTTACAAAATACCAAACTTGGTAATTAAGTCTGACAAGAGGCATACCTCTCAGCTTTGCATAAGAGAATGCTGGCAATGGATCTAGTTCATAAAAATGTTCTCAAGTCAAAAATAAAATTGAGTAGCAATTTAGTTTGAGAGCAGTGAAAAAAAATTAGAAAACACTTCATTAGGTGATAGTGGTATTCTCCTATAAGCAACACTATAAACTAATAGTACAAGGTCTTCAGTCAACTGCAGAACCCGATTTACCACTACTTATCCTCTAATGCCCCAAAGCTATACCAGTAATAGGTAAATGAAGAATACAAATGAATGCAATGAAAAGGGGGAAAAGGTATTAAAGGTCTGGAATACTCCATCTTTACCTTTTCCCCCTTGACCTTTTAATCAATATACTTGCATTATAAAGTATAAAAAGGAAAAAGAATGGCAATTCTTTTTTTTTTTTTTATACTCTCGAAGGGGGAGAGCGAACTGCCCTCTGCAAGATGAGATCAGCCAGAAATTATTTTCTAAACCAGAGTTGTCTGATAAAAATAAAAGCCACTATAATTTTAAATTTTCCAGTAGCTACATTTGTAAAAGCACAAAGGTGAAATTAATACCTTCATTTAACCTAGTACATTCGAGATATTTTTATTTCAATGTGTAATCAATATAAGGAAGTTTTCCACTGCTTGTTTTTAAGTTTAAATTAATTAAAATTAAAAATTGAGTTTCTTAGCTACATTTTAAGTACTCAGATACATGCGGCTAGTGGCTACCATACAGTACAGACCTAAACAACACTGTAATTCAGCTATCCTCCAACCTTTTTTTATCAGAGGACACTTTTACACTCAAAATGCTGAAGACCTCAAAGAGATTTTATCTGTATTTATCATATTTGAAATTACAAAGAAAACTTCAAAATTATTAATTCATTTAAAATAATACACCCATTACTGCAACCATAAATAATATTTTTTATGAAAAATAACTGTTTTTTGAGACAAGGTCTCGCTCTGTTGCTCAGGCTTGAATGCAGTGGCATGATCATGGTTCACTGTAGCTTAGACCTCCT
Organism: Hylobates moloch; assembly: GCF_009828535.3. Taxonomy (NCBI): domain Eukaryota; kingdom Metazoa; phylum Chordata; class Mammalia; order Primates; family Hylobatidae; genus Hylobates; species Hylobates moloch. The sequence continues at coordinate 130,421,896 of NW_026652278.1, forward strand.
GGGTGTGATCCTCCCACCTCAGCCTCTCAGGTAGCTGAGACCACAGGCACGCACCAGCACACCCAGCTAATTTTTTTATTTTTATTTTTAGAGACGGGGGTCTCACTATGTTGTCCAGGCTGGTCTCAAACTCCCAGACTCAAGAGATCCTCCTGCCTCGGCCTCCCAAAGTGCTGGGATTACAGGCATGAATCACCATGCCTGGACAAAAATAACTTTAAAAAAACAAAAAGTAAGTAGCTTTTTTACATTTTTGCAAATCTTATTATACTTGATTTAATAGAAGAAGGCAGCTGAATTCTCCTTCCTCTTTCAATCTATTGGAATAACCCATCTATACATAGCTCCTAACTCCTCTGTACACTTTTGAAAGTGACAAGGCAAATAATGTCTTAGTATTATTTTCAAAACAGTTTTGTCTTTACAGATCCTGTGAAAGGCTCTTGGGACTCCCAGAATCCAGGTCAGAGAGTTTGGTTTTTGAGAAGCGCAGCTGTAATTCATCATCAACTGTAACTAATAACAACCAAATTCTATCCTCATGCTTATATAAGTTTTAGCTTCTAAACATAAACATCAGTGTGTAGATGACAAATTATGATTCTAGCCTAGGAGCTGTGGCTCACGCCTATAATCTCAGCACTTTGGGAGGCCAAGGCGGGTGGATCACCTGAGGTCAGGATTTCAAGACCAGCCTGGCCAACAAGGTAAAACCCCATTTCTACTAAAAATACAAAAATTAGCCAGGCATGGTGGCTCACACCTGTAATCCCAGCTACTTGGGAGGCTAAAGTGGGAGAATCACTTGAACCTGGGAGGCAGAGGTGAGCCAAGATTGTGCCACTGCACTCCAGGCTGGGTGACAGAGTGAGACTCCATCTCAAAAAATAAAACAAATATAAAAAAAAGAAAAATTATGATTCTGTAAGTAAAACAGTATTTGTCTACTCACAGATAAACAGTTTTTAAAAAGCTTTTCTTAAGCATTTCTTTGCATCCTTTTGAACATTTTGCAATAGATGACACAAGGAATCATTTTAAACAATTATCAAACATGAGGAATTATTTTAAATAGTTATCAAGAACATTCGGATGCCTGCCCTTCTCCACCAACCAAATTTGTTTCTGAAATAGTTTGATGTTGAATGATTCTGATTGGCTATTTAGACACTGACTGATGTGACCATGTAACTCAGTTTTTATATGAATTTTAGTACCAATGCTGCAATGAACTGTGAAGGGTAATTTCTTAAATTCATTTTCAAATGAGCTTTTTAAAAAGAAAACTAGTGTTATTCCTTGAGTTTCATTTTAATGCATCTATTCACATACTGCTTTTAACTTCTTTTCATACTGCTAATTTTTTTTTCAATTTGATCTTTTCAAGATTGAGACTACATATTCCAATTTACAGTAAATCAGAAATGAGATTTTCAATTTCATAATGAACTTTAATAAAATAGATTTGTTTTGTCAGTGAAAATATTTAGGCTAAATTTCCAGCAAAATTTCACCTTCATTTAATAACTGCATTGTTGACCAAAACTTCTGGTTACCTTATTTCGCAAATGTAAAAAAAATAAATAAATAAAATAAGAAAAGACAAAGGAAAAAGTCAAGGAAGGTATACTTGAGAATAAGGCAGAAATCTTCCAGAAAAATCCAGACTGTTCATACACAACACTTTCACATAAATACTAGGAAAGTAATAATGCTAGACATTTGTTTTTCCTATATTAAGCTATATACACTAGAAATGAGCCTAAATTATTAAATATACTATATTACAGACTTAAACATACGAAGAGCCTCAAGTTCCAATTTGGCACACATTTTTATTTTCAAAGACTGGATAAAAGAAGTTAACCTAACAATTACATAATGAACTTATAGAAATATTTACTCACATGGTGTAATATTAGAAAAAAAAAAAAAAACTCCAAAGAGAAGCCCTACCTTTCCATTAAGTATTTCCAAGCCACTTATTTTAGAGCTTTAAGTCATTAGAAATCATCTAGTCAACCCTGTCTTCTTAGAGAAAATGAAGCCCTAAAGAGGTTAAGTCACTAGCTAGTTTAGTGACAGCTAGATATAGATCCTCAACTCTTCAGGGTCAAGGCTCGTTCTCATACATCATATTGTCCATGAAAGTATTCTAAAGTATGTCGAGTCTTTACTACAAACATACTTTGTAAAATGACAGTGAGTTTTAATAAATAAGCTTATTTATTTCATCCTTTACTCAAACTGACAGCATAAATGTTTATAGCTAAAAGAATGCATACATGATACTTAACGCCTCTCAAGGAAGAAAATAAAAGCAAAAGTATATTCGAGCTTAACATGTACCTTAACAGGTAGCAACAGTGGTAATATTACGTGTTATATACTTGCTTAGAAACAAGTTATGCTGAAAATATTAACCTAAAGCTTATCTCCTCTAGAAGTTGTATAAATATCATTCTACACTAATCATCAACCCATTATAGCAATCGCTGGAGCTATTTTTTACATTTATACATTATATAGATTTTCACCTGTCTCCCGAGACTGTAAAATCTTTGTGAGGAAGAATTCTCTGCCACACTTGATGACTTCCCTCAAGGAGATAAAAAGGTATTCTGTCCATTATACAAATACAAACTTTAGAAACATTATCCTACCAATGCTATTGAAAATTGGCAGCAATAAAAATTTAGAGTCATGATTCCTAATCTTCTGGGCCATCTTTCCTCCCCAACTTTTAACACACTGAATAAACCTTGGGTAAATGAGCAAACCTCTCTCAAGTTTCCTTCTAAAATAAGGCTTGTAAGGGAGCTTCAGATTACATGAACATAATTGGTGACATAACTTGAAAATAACTGTACGTAAAACATATTCTTTACAGAACATTATTACCATAAACTTTAAGATTCGTATATAGTACAGAAATGCAGTAGAGCTGGAAAACAGCACTTATCTTTTTAAAATCCCTTATCAAAAGAAGACAAAACTTTTGTCTTTTCAAACCAAAGACAGTCTTTTATATATACACTCCAAGGAAAATATCTACAGGCCATATTCAGTTTCACTGGTAATTCCAAAAGCTTACGAAAAAATAGTTTCCAATGGCAAAGTGAAGCGCTCCTACCTTTACAGTATTTTTCAAAGTTTTGATGCAAAGGCATTCTAAGGTTCTTTCCGAGTGTTCGCAGCCACTGGAAACAACATCTCTTGAACTGTACATATTCAATATTCACAGAAATATCATTGACCCAACAACTTCACATATCATTAGTACCAATAACATAAAGCCAAAAATTCCATCCCTTAATTCATATTGTAGTAATGGACAATATATACAAAGGAATCAAGTTCTCATTGTGCTCTCTTACTAAAACTTAAGTTCTTGTTCTGACCAGAAAGCAACTGTCAAACAGATGTGTTTTAATCACTACACAGTAAACTGTACTTTCCTTTGGAACCTCTGAAATACATATTTTTACATTTTATAGAATAAAAGACTGGTCACCACTGTATGGTATTCAATACGTACATATTATTTCAGACTTTGTTTGAACCTAGAGCGCTTCCGTTAAATTTAGATACCTGTGTGTTCATGATTTCCCCCAATCGAACTGAGTCAGAGTTTTGCCAAGCAAACTACTAATTTCAAGTCCCTTACCTAAAAACAATGGATGGAAGACTGTTAAGATCTTTTACAGAATTACTGTTCCCTGAATATTTCTCATCGTCCACTTCCCATCCATGGCAATATGAAATAGGAACCGGGAAGAGGAACATGTATGCTTACTATTACAGTAAGTAAATAGTATTCAAGCAGTGCTACATCGATCCAGGGCCCTCACTGCGCTGTCTGCTATTAAGCAAAGCTGCTTTTTCTATGTAACTTAAGTCCGTGCCCTTCCGCTGCAGCAGTGGCGCCGCACATCCCCCACCCCTGCGGCCACTTCCGTGTTTACACTCCTCTTCCCTCCAATTCCATGCGTACATTGTCAGCTTCACTCCCGCCCAATCTTCATTGGCCCAGCGCGGGCCCGTAGTCCCGCCCCCAGAAATCAACGTTCTAATTTGGAACACCTCAGAGAGCAGATTGGAACCAGAGGCCTGTCAATCCCGTCTGTTCTGTCCTTTCCGAGGCGCTTCCGCTGTGGTGGGAGGTTGGCGGGGGGAGAGGGGATGGGGGCAATTCCGTGCTGAGACTTCCCTAGGGCCAAGACTCCCTCCCTCTCGCCTCGCTCCTTAACATTCACCCACTGTTTACAAAAATAAATGTTCTTTTCTGACGCCGCAACCCTCCAGGTCAGGGGTACAAATATATTCCGTGTTCTTCCCATTCTCCCCCTAAAAAAACAACCCACGAGGGAAGGGGCATAAACCTAGTTTCTTCGCAGCCACCCGTTAAATGAGCAAAGGGAGGCGGGCCCCTGAAACAACATCCCGGTTACTCAACATTATTAAGTGACCCTGTCCAGGACCGTTACTCCTGAGACTGCATAAGGTGGGAATGTGCGGAGGAGGGAGGGTCAAGAGTGTTTTTTTTTGGCGGGTATCGGTCCACCGGACATCGTCCCTGGCTGCCTGGTCCATGCGGAAGTCATGGAATTGTGGACGAAGTCTGAAGGGAGAACCGAGCGGGGGTGGCGAGCGTTAGACGGAGAAGCCCGCCGCCCCCGACCGCGGGCAGCAGCGGCCTCTCCGGCCAGACAGCGTGGCAGGCGCAGCCGAGAGACAACAGCCTCACTCACTTCCTGGTTCCTCAGCAACTGGGGTGAAGCGCAAAACTCGTCCGCCCCCGAGTCCCCAACTTAACCGCGGCTCCGTTCTCCAGCACCCGCTGCCAGCGCTCCGCCCGGCAGCTGCTGCTGCTGCTCGCCAAACCCACCCTGAAGCGACAGCGCCGGATTCGAGGCAGGTTACTCTCCAAGGTGATCACTTCCTGATTCGTCGCCTCCATTACTTCATTCACTCCCCCCTTTCCCCCAGCCGCCCCAGTGACTGTGAGGTGGACACTCTACCCCCAGACACTGTACCCCCAAGCACACACTGCTACAGGGGAGTCACCCCGCCTTCTGTGCACCCCCTCTCCTGCTGCACCGATGCACGGGAGAAAAGTTCCCCTGTCCTTACCGGCCCGGATGAGCAGATCCAGCTGGTTCGTGGGTCCCTCATGCAGAGACGTCGCCATGTTTATCCCGGGGCTGGAGCTGCTGCTTCACATTGACTTACACCGTGAGCAGCGGCAGCAGGGGAGGAGGCGGAACCCGCGGCCGGAGACACACGCCGTGCGACCGACACACACTCACGCACTCGCACACACTCCGACGCCCGGATCCTTGCGCGTCCTCCGACAGGAAGCCGAGGCCGGCCCGCCTCCCGCCGCCGGGCTGAGAAACCCCACCACCTAACGGCAGGGGCAGGGGCGGCGGCGGCGGCTGTGGCGGCCGCCCCAGCTGGCAACGCGATCCTTCCGCCCCGCGCCCAGACAGGAAGTCCCGGACGCTCGCTCCGGAGAGCGGCCGCAGCCTGCGGCGAGAGACACCTGAGGCTGGGAAACGGCTCCGGGAGCCGCGCGAGGGCACAGCCCCTCGGCAGGAAGAGGCACATTTCACGCTCTGCGGAAGAAAAGTCTGCAATTGTCCCCCCTCTGGAAAAGAGCCATTAATCGTATTTTCTTCCTGGAAGCAATCTAATACCTAGTCCTGCAGCTGTAAATAAAGGTGGCTATTTAACTTCTTTTGGCTTTTTCAAACCTTATGCGACATGTAACCAGTTCACTTGAAACATCTGCACTTTTAACACAGGAACACCAACAAAAAAGTCATACCTAGAACATATTCTGAAAGCATTACTTGGAAAGTAAGGAGTTTCCAACTACTTTCTGAGACCAACTTCCGTCCTTTTCCCTTAACAGAAGTGTCAAAGAGCACATTAAACGGGTATTTAGTAAACAGAACACACCAACCTCTGGAGATTAGACTCCCCCAATATGCTAATCATGAAATTCATGTACCCTTTCATTTCTGTTTGGTTCATTTGGAAACACATTTATATTGTCATTTACTTCAAAAAAAAAGTAATTCTTTCTGAAAACTAACCTTATTACAAACACATATTAAAATACAATGGACGAGGGAGATAAATCGCCAATTTAATGACTATAAATTTACTGAACACAGGAAATCAAACCAATATAATGACGAATAACGCTTCATTAAAATGCTTCCCTGGCTTCAGAATTTAATAATACATAAATTGTTTGAAACAAAAGGTTATGCTAAAGTTGTTTGCACACAAAACTTACATAAAGGAACAGTGCCTCCTACAGAGTAAGTGCTCAATAAGTATTTGCTGAATAAACAAAAAGATCTGGCAGTTACAAATTTAAAATAACAAGGTGACAATTTTTATCATCCGAATTAACTGAACTGTGTAGAGAAAAAAGTGTTTTCAGTGGTAACATTAATGCGATATCATTTTATAAAAGCTTGCCCAACATGAATGTAGCATCAGAATGGATTTACATAGCCCATGACTATTTTTTCTCATTTCTCCTAATATTCATTTATTCTCTTGGTCCTTTTACCCTACCCCTATCATCACCATGATCCTCACTCTCCCAAAAAAGAACCTACATGCTATTTCCAAAGTACAACTCCTCTTTAAATAAGGATCTCTTTCTTGAATTAGGTAAACCTGCCATGTATGGGACAAAATGAACTACATGGTAGCTTTTATATTTTATTGTCAATCAATTTAAAGTAAGCATCATCCTTAGCTGGGCATTGTGGTGGGCCTGTGCACCTAGTGACTCAAGTCTGAGGCAGGCCATTTTCTTGAGCCCAGGAGTTTCGGGTTGCAGTGAGCTGTGATCGCATCACTGCACTCCAGCTAGTTATTTGAGAACCACAGAGTTAGTCCACTCCTTCACTTTACACATTGGGAAACTGAGGCCCCAAGAAGTTACTTAACAAAGGTTACAAAGTATCTTATTACTTTAAGGTCAAAACTCTTACAAAACAGTCTTCTATAAAATTTAGAAGTTATAAAAAAAGTTAAATCCATTTTACTATTATATTTATAGTATTATAAACTGCAAAATGGTTGATTTTTTTAAATGTCAAAGGTTAAGCAATGGGAAGTTAAGAGAGAAAAATGGAAGAAAAAAGTTTTGAGAAGTGAATGAGAGAATAGGAAGAGGCCAAGCTGTCTTAAGTTTTTCTCATACAACTAAACAATGAAATTCAGCCGGGCGCGGTGGCTCACGCTTGTAATCCCAGCACTTTGGGAGGCCGAGGCGGGCGGATCACAAGGTCAGGAGATCCAGACCACGGTGAAACCCCGTCTCTACTAAAAATACAAAAAAATTAGCCGGGCGTGGTGGCGGGCACCTGTAGACCCAGCTACTCGGAGAGGCTGAGGCAAGAGAATGGCGTGAACCCTACAACCCCAGGTGCCAGGGAGCGGATTGTCCGGAATCAAACAAAACAAAACAAAAAAACCCTTCATGGTTGGTACCTTGAGCATGTTTAGGGAAATAACAAGGTCAAGAAAACCGTAAGAAAAATATGTCTGTGAAGGACAACAAGCTGAAATCATATAATTTAGGAGCACCAAGTAAAGCTTGGTCTGTCAACATCAGAAAATAGACAATAGTTACAGAAGTACAGTCTACAGATGTAAAAAGAAAAAAGATGAATTATTTCATATATTTTATACTACTGTTTAAATGTCTATTTGAGCTTTTTATGTTACTGATTTAAGTCAGGTTTTATAAAATATTATTACAATGAAGATCTTCGAACCCATAGTCATAAACTAATTCACTTATTCAACAAATTATTATCCAGTACTTACTTTAAGCAAGTTTCTGTTATAGGTGCTTATTAAGCTGGTAGCACTAAATTATGTAACAAAAGGAAGAAATTAAGCCTTCTCAATTCATACAGAACTCCCCACCCACCAAGGGTGAAAGTCTTAGAGATAATATGATACACAAGACTGCTTATATATGAAATTAAATAATAGGGCTGTATATACAGTGGGTATAATTACTACCCAAGGATGTTAAATTATTTGTAATTATAAAAGCCTTCATAAAGCATAAATTTTTAATAGGGGTTCAAAGAGGCAAATTTTTCTTAATGAAATGTTTATTTTTTCAGAGGAAAAGGATTATGGCTAATTTTAGATTCTCAGAGGATCGTAACTCCTAAAAGTAATTTTATTGTAAGTCCTTCTGTTATATGTACAATAGCATTCATTTTGAGGCATGAACCATGAAAATCTTCTGACAAGGGTCCAGAATGTACTGTTTTTGATACAAACTTAGCTTAGGTGTGATCTGACTTAGGTTCATGTTTTTTTGCATTTTAACTTATCCCTGGGCCAGACTCTCCTTGAGACTTGTTGATTCTTCACTTTATGATTTATACTGGACAAACCATTCCGTCCAATTCTTAGCAGCCACTCTTAGAAGACTGTCAGCTAAGTATTGCAGCTAGTCATTAATTAATTCATTAATTCATTCATTTATAGAAACAGGGTCTCACTATGTTATCAAGGCTGGTCGTCAACTCCTTGCCTCAAGCAATCCTCCGTCCTTGGCCTCCCAAAGTGTTGGGATTACAGGCATGATCTGCTGTGCCCAGCCCTGCAGCTAGTCTCTTCTAATGGGTGTTAGACAAACACGTTTTTTTTGTTGTTTTTGTTTTTTTTTTTTTTTTTTGAGACAGAGTCTCGCTCTGTCGCCCAGGCTGGAGTACAGTGGCGGGATCTCGGCTCACTGCAAGCTCCGCCTCCCGGGTTCACACCATTCTCCTGCCTCAGCCTCCCGAGTAGCTGGGACTACAGGCACCCACCACCACGCCTGGCTAATTTTTTGTATTTTTAGTAGAGACGGGGTTTAACCGCATTAGCCAGGATGGTCTCGATCTCCTGACCTCGTGATCCGCCCTCCTCGGCCTCCCAAAATGCTGGAATTACAGGCGTGAGCCACCGCGCCCGGCCACAAACAACTTTTTAAAATAGCATCTATTAAGCACCCAAATGTACATGAGTTAAAATAGTTAATGATCTCTATAGTTTAAACAACATTTATGACAACTGATTTCATGGGTTTGAGTTGTTTATTATCATCAAAGAATATGTAGTATCTTGAATACACTGGGAAAAAAATTTGCAATTCTTGTGAAACTTTACAAGGGCCCATATATAATTCTTGTTTAGCATGTTTATGAAAAATTTTAGGCTGGTCACGGTGGCTCACGCCTGTAATCCCAGCACTTTGGGGAGCCTAGGCGGGTGGATCACCTGAGGTTGGGAATTTGAGACCAGCCTGGCCAACGTGGTGACACCCCGTCTCTACTAAAAATACAAAAATTAGCTGGGTGTGGTGGCACATGCCTGTAGTCCCAGCTACTCAGGGGACTGAAGCAGGAGAATCATTTCAACCCAGGAGAGGAAGGTTGCAGTGAGCTGAGATCACACCACTGCACTCCAGCCTGGGAGCAGAGCAAGACTCTGTCTAAAAAAAAAGGCCAGGCGCGGTGGCTCACGCCTGTAATCCCAGCACTTTGGGAGGCCGAGGCGGGCGGATCACGAGATCAGAAGATTGAGACCATCCTGGCTAACACGGTGAAACCCCGTCTCTGCTAAAAATACAAAAAATTAGCCGGGCGAGGTGGCGGGCGCTTGTAGTCCCAGTTATGCGGGAGGCTGAGGCAGGAGAATGGCGTGAACCCCAGGGGGCGGAGCCTGCAGTGAGCCGAGATGGCGCCACTGCACTCCAGCCTGGGCGACAGTGAGACCCCGTCTCAAAAAAAAAAATCACAATAAAAGTTTTAACTGAAAATATACTAGTCAAATCTCATTTAATTCCAAAAGGAATATTTAGATTAACTAATTTCTTACAATATTTTCTGAACTCTACCCACTGAAAAATTCTTCAAATGTCAATACTGAGTTTTTAATTGCCAAATCCAGTGACCTCTTCTCAGTCTCCATCTTACTACTTCTCCAAGTATTGTTGACTACCCCTTTATTGAAATCCTTCCCTTCGTTTGATTTTCATGATAGTAAACTGTCTGACTTTTGTTTCTTCCTATTTCTTTTCAGTTGTCTTCACCCACTTCTACACAACCGTTAAATGTGACTGTTCGCCCAAAGTATGATCCTTAGCCACCTTCTCTCTTCATTCTCCACTCTCTCCAGAATGGTATTATCCACCCCCACCTACGACTTTTTTTTTCTTTTTCTGAGACGGAGTTTCACTCTTGTTGCCCAGGCTGGAGTGCAATGGCATGATCTTGGCTCACCGCAACCTCCGCCTCCCAGGTTCAAGCGAGTCTCCTACCTCAGCCTCCAGAGTAGCTGGGATTACAGGCATGCACCACCACACCCAGCTAATTTTGTAGTTTTAGTAGAGACGGGGTTTCTCCATGTTAGTCAGCTGGTCTCCAACTCCTGACCTCAGGTGATCCGCCCACCTCGGCCTCCCAAAGTGCTGGGATTACAAGCGTGAGCCGCTGCACCTGGCCAAGGACTTTAAATACTATTTCTATACTGATTCAAAAATCAGCATATCAAGTCTTGATTTACTTTTAAAAAAATATATAGGTCCTAATTTCCAACTGTATAATAAACATCTCTACTTGAATAACCAACTGATAACTAAAGATCCTTTATCTACAGATTTCATTTATTTACTCTATCAATAACCATTATCTTACCAGGTTAGAAATCTTAGTCATCTATGTTCCTAGTTTAAGAACTCATCTCTTATACATTTTTAGGGGATTTAAACCATACAGGAAATTGCTAAAAATAATGTAACATAGTCATATCCCCTTCTCAACCAGAACCTACAACTACTCATTTATGCTATAAGATTGTTTTCCCCCAAGAAATAACATATAACAGATGAAGATAGCATTTCTGAATACGACCCCCAGACCCCATTCCATCTCTCCAGAGAAACTGCTATCATGAGTTTAGTGTATATTCTTCCATTCTATTTTTTATACTTTTACATGTGTATATATTTACATACGTATGTGTTTGTGTATGTATCCCTGAATGACATACAGTATTATTTTACATGCTCTAGGTACATAAATGACATTAAACTATATATGCCATTCTAAAATGTATTTTTTATCATTCAAGATTTACATTCTATCCATGTAAGTATAAGTAAATATAGCTATTCTTTTTAAATGCTACAAAGTATTCCAGTGTATGCATTTACACCATTTTATTCATCACATTATCTAGGTTATTCATCACATTATCTAATAAAGTTATTCACCACATTAGCAAAGTTTCCATTTCTTACTTTTATAAATAATTCTGCAAAAAAAATTACGTTTTCTTAAACATGTATGCTACAGTCTCTCCACATCATATACCGATAAACAGAGTTTCTAGGTCATAAAGTAAGTATTTTGTTTTTTGCTTTTCTGGTATGGGTCTCACTCTGTCACTGAGGCTAGAGAATACTGGCATGACCATAACTCACTGCAGCCTTGAACTTCTGGGCTCAAGAGACCCTCCACCTCAGCCTCTTAAGTTAGCTAGGACTACAGTCATATTCCATGCCTGGCTAATTTTTTAAAATAATTTTAAAGACAAGGGTCTAGCCATGTTGCCCAAGGTAGTCTTGAACTCCTGGTCTCAAGATAACCTTCCATTTGTCTCCTGAGTAGCTAAGACTATAGGCACACACCACCACACCCAGCTTATCAGTACAATTTTAATTTGACGTAATTCTGTCCAAAGTGGTTTGGTAGAGTTACCATTTTTCTCACATGCTTGTCAATTCAAGATATAGGCTGACTTTTTAAATTTCTGCCATGTGTTGAGTAACAAGAAATTTTTCATTGTTATATTAATATGCATGTATTTAAGTATTAAGGATAAATACTTTTTCAAATACTTACTGGCCATTAACATTTCCACTTTGAATAGACTATTTATGTCCTTGGCCATTTTTCTATAAAGGCATGTTTTGTCTTATTGATCTATAGAATGTTAATATATTCTAAATAACAATTCAGATTTATGTTGCAAGTATCTTCTGCCAGCCTGCTGTTTGACTTTTTTATTCTTGAGACAGGGTCTGGCTCTGTCATCCAGGCGGGAGTATAGTGGTATGATCTTGGCTCACTGCAACCTCCGCCTCCCAGGCTCAAACGATTCTTGTGCCTCAGCCACCCGAGCAGCTGGGATTACAAGCACATGCCACCATACCCAGTTAATTTTTGTATTTTTAGTGGAGCTGGGGTTTTGCCACGTTGGCCAGGCTGGTCTCAAACTCCCAGCCTCAAGTGATCCGCCTGCCTCGGCCTCCCAAAGTGCTGGGAAAAATATCAAGTTTTGATGTAGTCAAATTAATGTTTTCCCTTATAGTATATATTTTTTTTATTTTGTTTTGGTTTGGTTTTTTTTGAGACGGAGTCTCACTCTGTCGCCCAGAGTGGAGTGCAGTGGCGCAATCTCGGCTCACTGCAAGCTCCGCCTTCCAGGTTCACGCCATTCTCCTGCCTCAGCCTCCCAAGTAGCTGGCACTACAGGCACCCGCCACCACGCCTGGCTAATTTTTTGTACTTTTAGTAGAGACAGGGTTTCACCGTGTTAGCCAGGATGGTCTCGATCTCCTGACCTCGTGATCCGCCCGGCTCGGCCTCCCAAAATATTGGGATTACAGGCGTGAGCCACCGCGCCCGACCTTCTTATAGTATATGTTAAAGAATCCTTGGAATAAAAAGAAAATCATAAAGAAACTAAGAAATATCTAGAAATGAATTACAATAAAAAATGCAACATGTCAAATTGTGTGATTTAATTAAAACAGTACTTAGTAAAGAAATAAAAGGTTTAAAAATAAACAAGCTCAGCATTTAATTCACAGATGGAAAAAGCAACATAGCAAACCTACAGAAACTAGAAGGAATAAATAATAAAAAGCAGGAAAAATGAAATAGAAAATAGTTATTTTTTTTGAGACAGGGTCTCACTCTGTTGCCCAGGCTGAGTGCAGTGCTGCTATCACAACTCAGTGCAGCCTCAACCTCCTGGGCTCAGGTGAACCTCTCACTTCAGCCTCCCAAGTAGCTGGGACTCCAGGTGTGTACCATTGCACCCAGCTAATTTTTTATTTTTTTGTAGAGGTGGGAGGATCACTTGCCCAGGCTGGTCTCAAATTGCTGGATGCAAGCGATCCTCCCACCTTGGCCTCCTACAGTGTTGGGATTACAGGGATGAGCCACTGTACCTAGCCAGAAAATAATACTTTTCAAAAATATAGAAGATTCACAAAACCAGAAGATGACATTGAAAAGATTAATAAAATAAACAGACTTTGGCAAAGGTTGTCAAGAAAACAGAATATACACATTATTTAAATATAGAGAATATATATATGTATATATATAACATGGAACAAAAAGGGGGAAATAACCACAGACACAATTGATATTTTAAAATAATAAAATAGGCTGGGTGTGGTGGCTCACTCCTGCAATCCCAGCACTTTGGGAGGGCGAGGCGGTTGGATCACCCGAGGTCTGGAGTTCAAGACCAGCCTGGCAAACATGGTGAAACTTCGTCTCTACTAAAAATACAAAAATTAGCTGGGCATGGTGGCAGGTGACTTAATCCCAGCTATTCGGGAGGCAGAGGCAGGAGAATCGTTTGAACCCGGGAGGCGGAGGTTGCAGTGAGCCGAGATCGTGCCACTGTACTCCAGCCTGGGCAACAGAGTGACACTCCATCTCAGAAATGACATGACATGACATGACATGACATAACATAAATAAAATAAAATACGGCCGGGCGCGGTGGCTCACACCTGTAATCCCAGCACTTTGGGAGGCCGAGGCGGGTGGATCAGCTGAGGTCAGGAGTTTCAGACCAGCCTGTGCAACATGACGAAAACCCCATCCTGGATCGAGACCATCCTGGCTAACACGGTGAAACCCTGTCTCTACTAAAAAACACAAAAAATTAGCCGGACGTGGCGGCGGACGCCTGTAGTCCCAGCTACTCAGGAGGCTGAGGCAGAAGAATGGCGTGAACCTGGGCGGCGGAGTTTGCAGTGAGCCCAGATTGCGCCACTGCACTCCAGCCTGGGCAACAGAGAGAGACTCTGTCTCAAAATAATAATAATAATAATAATAATAATAAAAGTATTATGAACAATTATATGCTACTAAAGCTGACATCTGAATGAAACATATGAACTACTAGAAGTATATGAAATTCCCAGTAGGCATACACATACAAAATTGAATAGAATAGTAAATAGTAAAGAAATTTTTTTTTTTTTTGAGATGGAGTCTCGCTCTGTTGCCCAGGTTGGAGTGCAGTGGCACAATCTCGGCTCACTGCAAGCTCCGCCTCCCGGGTTCACGCCATTCTCCTGCCTCAGCCTCCCGAGTAGCTGGGACTACAGGCACCCACCACCACGCCCGGCTAATTTTTTGTATTTGTAGTAGAGACGGGGTTTCACCGTGTTAGCCAGGATGGTTTCGATCTCCTGACCTCGTGATCCGCCCACCTCGGCCTCCCAAAGTGCTGGGATTACAGGCGTGAGCCACCGCGCCTAGCCAGTAAATAGTAAAGAAATTAAAACATAATACACAACCTTCCCTCACAAAAAACAAACAAACAAAAAAACCCAGGCTTGAATATTTTTTATGAAAATTCTAGCAAATTTCAAAATTAATTCTTAACTTATGCAAGCTGTTTGCAGTAGAAGAGAAAAATAATTGAAAGCTAACTGGATTATTTTATGAGCCTAGTGTAATCTTGATTCCAAAGCAGATAAAGACAGGAAAAGAAAATTATGGTTCCACTTCACTTATGAATAGATTCCAAGACTCTTTAACTTAAAGCAATGCAAAGCAAAATGATGAGTAACATTTATCCTCAAACGACAAGACTTCAACATCTGAAAATTCATCAACTGACCATATTAATAGAGTAAAAGAGAAAAATGACTTCTCAAATGCCAAAAAAGCACTTGATAGGACTCATAATTGACACAAAACAAAAGGAATAGAAGATAATTCCTTAACTTGGTATACATTATATACTAAAGCCTATAACAATTTCAAGTTGAAACTTCAGATACATCCCTTTCAAGATTAGGAACAAAACAGGGATGGCCATTAATATTATTGCTCTTTTTAAAATATCACTTTCACATAATACTGGAGTTCTTGACTAACATCTTTCTTTTTTTTTTTTTGAGACGGAGTTTCACTCATTGCCCAGGCTGGAGTGCAATGGCGTGATCTCCGCTCACTGCAACCTCCGCCTCTCGGGTTCGAGCGATTCTTCCGCCTCAGCCTCCTGAGTAGCTGGGATTACAGGCATGTGCCACCATGCCCGGCTAATTTTTTGTATTTTTAGTAGAGACGGGGTTTCTCCATGTCGGTCAGGCTGGTCTCGACCTCCCAACCTCAGGTGATCCACCGCCTCGGCCTCCCAAAGTGCTGGGATTACAGGCGTGAGCCACCGCGCCCGGCAACTAACATCTTAAGAAACGAAAAAGAAACAAGATAACTGGAAAGACAAAAGGAGGGCTGAGTTGTCCTAGCTAAGGCCCTCCTAGACCAGTTAGTTCCCAGCTGATCCACAGATGACCATAGATACAGGACCAAAGCCATCACAGCAGAGTCACATAACTAGCTCATAAGTCTGAGGGAAACAATTAACTGGTTCTTGTTTCAAGTCAATAAATTTTGGAGTGGTTTGTTATGCAGCACGAAGATAAAAGTAGGGACTGAAGGTTATTTATTGCTGAGTAAGTAGAAAGGTAAAATGTGGTGGATGTTTAAAAGGGAGTACTCTGCAGCAGTGTGAGCAACAAATAAGATATACACAAAGCAACATGCAAGGATATTAGGAACAGTGCTTACTTTAAAAAGTAGGAAACAGAATAAGATACAAAACACCATTTATATAAATTTTAATTATGTACAACAGGACATACGACCTCAACACACTAAGAAAATATACATTAATCATTATGTACAACAGGACATACAACCTCAACACACTAAGAAAATATACATTAAATGTGATGCTTATTTGGGAGGGAGGAAGATAAGACTGTTGTGTAAAAAAGATTAATGTCATTTTAAAAAATGAATAAAATGAGGGGATATGAAATAGGGATCTAATTTTAGATTTCTTTATTTATCTTTATATATCTTAGAGTTATTCTTAGGTCCCCAGTAAAGGGTGTTTTGTTTTGTTTTTGTTTTTTTACTATTATCAATGAGATCTTTTTTGTTTCATTTTCTTATTGATTATTGCTCGTGCATACGGCAAACCTGATGAAACTTCTTAGCAACGTTAACAGTTTATCTGGATAATCTCTTAAATTTTATGTGTTAATTAAGTCATCTGTAAATAATAACAATTTTGTTTCTTCTCTTCTGATCTTTATGCCTTTTTTCCCCGTCTCATTGCATTGGCTAGGACCTCCAATAATAATTCTAGTTAGTAAAGTTGATAGCTGGCATCTTCTTTCTCCATTAAGCATGATATTTGCTATAGTTTTTTTTTTTTTTTTTTTTGAGACAGTTTCGTTCTGTTGCCCAGGCTGGAGTAGAGTGGCACAATCTCACCTCACTGCAACCTCCACCTCCCAGATTCAAGCAATTCTCGCACCTCAGCCTCCCAAGTAGCTGGGATTACAGGTATGCAACACCACGCCCAGCTAATTTTTGAATTTTCAATAGAGACAGAGTTTCGCCATGTTGACCAGGCTGGTATCAAACTCCTGACTTCAAATGATCTGCCCACCTCGGCCTCCCAAAGTGCTGGGATTACAGGCATGAGCCACTGTGCCAGCCTGCTATAGATTTTTAATATATACTCTTTATCAGGTTCCAATCCAGATTAAGAGTCTTTTATCCTCAGCAGATTTTAAATTTTAACACATTTTTTTAATCTATAGAGATGATTACATGAGTATTCTCCTTTAATCTAGTCGCATGGCTATAATAATTAACTTTTTAATATATAGCCATCTTTGCCTTCCTATTATGAATTTAGTCATTATGTATTTTTAAGTCAATGATGGATTTCATTTGCTATTCTTTATTTAGAATATTTGTAGCTATGACTGGCCAGGCACAGTGGCTCATGCCTGTAATCCCAGCACTTTGGGAGGCTAAGGCGGGTGGATCACTTGAGGTCAGCAGTTCAAGATCAGCCTGGCCGACATGGTGAAACCCCGTCTCTACTGAAGTACAAAAATTAGCTGGGCATGGTGTTGCACGCCTGTAGAAACGGTGAAACCCCGTCTCTACTAAAAATACAAAAATTAGCCATGTGTGGTGGCATATGCCCGTAATCCCAGCTACTCGGGAGGCTGAGGCAGGAGAATCACTTAAACCCGGGAGGTGGAGGTTGCAGTGAGCCGAGATCATGCCACTGCACTCCAGCCTGGGCGACAGAACAAGACTCTGTCATACATACAAAAGACGAACATTTGTAGCTATGAGCATATATGAGTTTGACCAAAAAAAAAAATTCTGTTTTTATATTGGGTAAGTTTCAAGGTTAAGGTTATACTAACTTCATAAAATGAGTTGGAAAGCTTTCCCTCTTTTACTATTCTTGTGATAGTTTATATATAACAACTATTATGTATCCTCTGAAATTTTAGTAATAAATCTGGGTCTGATGGACTTATTTTTATACTTTTTCCACATGTTATAATGGACTTTATTTAAATGTGAATATGAGGAAGATGCATATGTAAGATTAAAGAAATTGAATGGTTATTAATTTGTCTGGGCTTTCTATTTCTTCTTGAGTCACTTATAAACTACAGTTTCGTTTTGTTTTTTGAGACAGGGTCTCACTCTGCCTAGGCTCTACTGTAGTGGTGTGATCTCGGCTCACTGCAACCTCCATCTCCCAGGTTCAAGCGATTCTCCTGCCTCAGCTTCCTGAGTAGCTGAGACTACAGGTGTACACCACCATACCTAGCTAATTTTTTTTTTTTTTTTTTTAATTATTTGTAGCTAGGAGGTCTCACCATGTTGCAGGCTGGTCTCGAACTCCTGGACTCAAGCAATCTGCCCACTTTGGCCTCCCAAAGTGCTAGGATTACAGGCGTAAGCAACAGTGCTTGGCCTAAACTATAAAATTTTAACATTATCCTTTCACGGGTTTTTAAAGTCCTTGTCAACAGTTTTTTCATAGTATTCTTTCATGGTTTTTAAACTTTTTATTCCATTGGCCATATTTTTGTTCTTCAGAGTGCTCATTTTTCTTTAATCTGTCTTTACAGAGGTTCTTCCATTTTATTAGTTTCTGGTTTTATTAATAATCTAGTACTGTTTTATTTTCTATTTATTAATATTGACTTTCTATTTATTAATATTAATATTGTAGATTTAGGTATATGATCATTGTATCAATCTTTCTTATTTTCCAATAAATACATTCAAAGCTATTATATTTCGTAGTGAGTTCTGCTTAAGCGAAATTCCAAGTTTTTTATTTGTCTGTTTGTTTGTTTGAGACAGGGTCTCACTCTGTCGCAGAGGCTGGAGAGTACAGTGGCACAATCATGGCTCACTGCAGCCTTGAACTCCTGGGCTCAGGTGGTTCTCCCATCTCAGCCTCCCAACTGGGATTACAGGTCTGCATCCACACCCAGCTACATTCCAAGTTTTAATGTGCAATATTTTTGGCCAGACACAGTAGCACTTTGGGAGACCAAGGCGGGCAGATCACTTGAGGTCAGGAGTTCAAGACCAGCCTGGCAAATATGGGTGAAACCCCATCTCTACTAAAAATACAAAAATTAGCCGGGTATGGTGGCATATGCCCGTAATCCCAGCTACTCGGGAGGCTGAGGCAGGAGAATCGCTTGAACCCAGAAGGCAGAGGTTGCAATGAGCCAAGATCACGCCACTGCACTCCAGCCTGGGTGACGGAGCAAGACTCTGTCTCAAAAAAAAAAAAAAAAAAAAAAAAAGGAAAGAAAAAAATATGCAATGCTTTCAATGTTATTTAGCTATAAGTATTTTAACATTTTCATTTCTTCTTTGATCCACTAATTTTTAGTTTCCAATATTATTATTTTGATTGTCTTTTCATTGTTTTCTAATATTCTTGCATCATGACAAAATACTTTGATTTTCTTTTTAGAGAGAAGGTTTAGCTGTCACCCAGGCTGGAGTACAACGTGGCCTATAGGTGAGTGCCACCATGCCCAGCTAATTTATTTTTTACAGAGACAGAGTCTCACTATATTGTCCTGCCTGGCTTGAAACTCCTGGCCTCAAGTGATCCTCCTGCCTCAGCCTCCCAAAGCACTAGGATTACAGGCATGAGCCACCATGCCTGGCTGAAATAACCTATTTTGTATGACACTGATTTTCTAGACATTGTTAATATTCCTCTATGGAATAGTACATGGTTAAAAACTGACATATATAACTAAAAAATGTTTAAGTTTCTATTAGGTTAGGTACAATGTCCTATATATCTCCAATTTACAAAGTTTGTTAAGCCCTTTGTAGTTGAATTCTTTGATACCACTTTTAATTTCATATATGCTTGATTTTTTCCACTTTGACAAAGATAGTCCCACTATTTTGTAGACATGTCTAGTTTTCCTACAAATTTTTGTTTTAAGTGGTATTTCAAGGCTGTGTTGCTAGATGCATATAAGTTTAAGATGATTTTGTTTTCTAGATTGTTCCTTTTAGCAGTATAAAGAGTATCTCTCTGTCCCAGTTAAAAAAGTTCACTCTAAATTCTATTTTATTATACCAGCTCCCTTTGATTAGTACCTTTCTGGTAAACAGATTTTTCTATTTTTAAAACTTTTTTTTTTTTTGAGATGGAGTTTCACTCTGTCACCCTGGCTGGAGTGCAGAGGCACGATCTCGGCTCACTGCAACCTCCACCCTCCGGGTTCAAATGATTCTCCTTCCTCAGCCTCCTGGGTAGCTGGGACTACAGGCGCCTGCCACCGTGCCCGGCTAATTTTTTGTATTTTTAGTAGAGATGGGGTTTCACCATCTTGGCCAGGCTAGTCTTGAACTCCTGACCTCGTGATCCACCCGCCTCAGCCTCCCAAAGTGCTGGGATTACAGGCATGAGCCACCGCACCCGGCCGATATTTTTAAAACTTAATTTTGGTTTATCTGTTATATATTAGCTGTTTCCACTCATTTAATTTTGCTTTATGCATCTATTATAAATAACACAGATTCTTGTCTTGTGATCACAATAGGTAATTTTAATATAATTTCTGATATATTTTGTACTTACTTCTACTATCTTGATTTATTATTTCTATTCCATCATTTTATTCTCCTTTGTTGCCTTTTGTTAAATTGGTCAAGTTTAGTTTATTCCCTAACCTATCCCAAAGTTAGTATTTTGAAAGTTACATCTTCTATGTTCTGGATGTTTAAAATAAATGACCCTCTTTTCACTTCTCATCTTTTCCAAATAATGTTTCACACAGTTCCTCACTATTTTATTCAAGGGCCATCACAATCTGGTCCCACTGTACCTTTACCTGTCTAGCCTTATCTCTCAACCATACCTGTCTATATAGCCTAAACTCTAGTTAAACTACACTGACAAGCAGTAAACTACACTGACGGGCAGTGTCTAAATAAAATACAAAGTTCTTGGCAATCCTTTCTGGTTCATGATGTGTTCTCATTCAATAAACAAATATTTTATTGAAAACCTACTGGGTTCCTGGCCCTGAGAAATTCCAGTAAACACAATGGATATAGTCTCTGACTTTATGGAGCACAGTGTGGAAACATTAAGCAAATGAGCACAAATATAAATATAGTCAAGTAAAACTTCCTAAATACATGAATTCAGATAAGTCAACTGATAACTGGCTCCCATCTTCCATCCTATCCTCAAAAAGCTGTCACAGGAGTACACAACCACCACCAGGTGGCACCAAACCACAGCTGGACCTTAGACTGATTTTGGATACCTTAGTCTGAATTCTGGAACCCATTTCATACACACACCTCTTCCTCCTATATCCAGACTGACCCAGGCCATTTCATTAACCTCACATTAATACCAGGTTTTATGTGATTTGAATTTCTTGGAAGGTATTTACTACCTAATGGTGGGAACTGAATGCATGACAAGTTGTAGGTGCTAACAACAAAACACATTAAGTAATGGAGGGCTATGATAAAAAATAACAAAACAGTCCTAATTGAGATTTAAGAATATCAGCCAAGGCCTCTTTCTCTGTGAGAAAGTGACGTTTAAACTATAATCTAAAGGACAACCAGGAGTTAGAAATTGAAAACTAGAAAATAATCTACTCCAGACAGAAAATGGCATGCGTGAACACCCTGTGGAGGTCAAGAGTTTGGATTAATGGGAGGATGAAAGGAGCACTGTGATTACAATAATTTGTATTGTGAGGGGAAGGGATATTATATAATTCATCAGAGTACAATGCTTGAGCTTGGGCTCTGGGTTAAATCCTTGCTTCTACCACTTAAATAGCTATCTAGCCTTGGAAAAGTTATTTGGCCTAGGGTTGAGAGTGTGAAATATGTTATGTTAATATGTAAAACCCTAAAAACAATTCCTGGCAACATAGTAAAGAAACTTTAAATGTTAGAGCTGTCTTTTTTTTTCCTTTTTTGCGGGGTTGCTATTATTGTTATTGTTTCTAGATGAATCTGAGAAGCCAAATTATTCAGTGTCTTAAAGACCATGTTAAAAACTCCTGCCAGGCGCAGCAGCACATGCCTGTGGTCCCAACTACTTGGGAGGCTGAGGCAGGAGGATCGCCTGAGTCCAGAAATTCTGGGCTATAGTGCACTAAGTCAATTGGGTATCTGCACTAAGTTCGGCATAAATGTGAGGGACCACACAGTTGCCTAAGGAGAGGTGAACCAGACCAGGCTGGAAACAGAGCAAGTCAAAACTCCTGTCCTGATAAGTAGTGGGACTGCACCTGTGCATAACCACTGTACTCCAGCTTGGGCATCATAACAAGACCATAACTCTTTAAAAAAACATTTTTTTAACTGCATCCACTGAAATACAGAAAAAAATTAAAATTAAGTGAAAACAATTTTAAAATACTTCTGAATTTTATCTTAAGTGCAATTAGAATCCACTGAAAGATTTTAGGGAGGGAGTATCACTATTCCACTTACAAATTTATATTTTAAATCACTTTGGCTACTATGGTGAGCATAGATTGCTTGGATAGGAGAGGAGGCAATAATGAAAACAGAAAGGCTGATTAGAAGGCCAAAGGCCATCAACATAGCTCGTGTAAAAAAACTACGGAGTGAAATAGCCTAGTAGCAATGAAGATAAGAAGACTCAAGATATACTTTGGAGGCAAAATTAACATGATTTGGTAATGGACTGGGAGAAGGTAGCAAAAGGTATAAATAAATGACTGACTTCTCAACTAGAAAATTCTTTTCTTCCAAATGAAATTTTATTTATCCTCCCAAACTCAACTAAAATGTAAACTTCCCATCAGAATAGCTAAGATCTCTCTCCTTCACTCTTATAACACTAATATTATTAAATCTTAGGTTATAAAGGGTTGTTTCCTTATATATTTTCCCCACAAATGAGTGAGCTTCTTTACAAGAGGGACCATATCTAGTTTCTTGCTCTAGTTCACATAAAAAGAACACAGTGCCACACACATCACAGGTCATCTCAGGTAACCCCACTAATGGTCTCAGATCCAGGACAACTCCTTATTCTTTTGTTCTTCCTTTGATAAGCACAAGAATTCAGTCTGCTTTCTTCTCCTTTCAGCTATTCTATTTTTTGGAGTTTGTTTTCCCCAAGACTAGCTGCAGAATTAACTGGAGTCTCTCATTAGCCTTCCCATTTCTTGTGGCCTCCAAAAACAAATATATGGGGATTCTTTTTGTAAAGTGCTTGGTACTAATTATTATGGAGAAACAGAGGATAACAAAATTAGACATAGGATTTATATGATCTTACAAGAGTGGTCTCTGATCTATACAATACTTGGCTCCTTTTGTAAGATGGTAAACTGAATACACTGGCTTCTGATCTTTACTTTCATGCCCAAGGATAAAGGTCACTAAAAGTTCTTCCTTTTTTATGGAGGCCTCCCTTCTCAGAACATAGGCCTTCAGATGAAGCCTAGCCAAAATAATCGGTGCTTCTTGTCTCAAGTAAATAACTTGCACCCGATAGCCTCCTAAGTATGTAATATTAGCAATGGAATTAAAAACAAATGTAATTCTGCCATCCTTGTTTTTCCAAACAAAATGAAAAAAGCTTAATGTTGTAAACCTAGATACTAACTGTAGACCAATGTACCTAGAGAAAAAGAGAAATAGAAAAAAAAAGGGATGTTGGCCGGGTGCGGTGGCTCACGCTTGTAATCCCAGCACTTTGGGAGGCCGAGGCGGGCGGATCACAAGGTCAGGAGATCGAGACCACGGTGAAACCCCGTCTCTACTAAAAAAAAAAAAAGAGAAAAAAAGAAAAGAAAAAAAAAGGGATGTCAAGTTTATTCAAGAAAGTAAGTGTCTCAAAAAGAAATTACCGCCTTTTAATTTCTTTCTCCTCTTGAACCAAGTTCTTGGTTTCCTCTTCAAAAGAATTTTTTTTTTTTTTTTTTTTTCTGAGACAGAGTCTCGCTCTGTCGCCCAGGCTGGAGTGCAGTGGCACAATTGCGGCTCACTGCAAGCTCCGCCTCCCGGGTTCACGCCATTCTCCTGCCTCAGCCTCTCCGAGTAGCTGGGACTACAGGCACTCGCCACCACGCCCGGCTAATTTTTTGTATTTTTAGTAGAGACGGGGTTTCACCGTGGTCTCGATCTCCTGACCTCATGATCCGCCCACCTCGGCCTCCCAAAGTGCTGGGATTACAAGCGTGAGCCACCGCACCTGGCCTAAGAATTTTTTTCATTCTCAGTCATTATTCTAAATCCCGCCTTTATTTTCCAACTATTACACATCAGAAAAAAGGTGATATGGGGAAAAAAATTCAGATTTTCCTGAAAGACTTGTCAAACACCATATATAAGAAGTATCGGAGCCCGGCGCAGTGGCTCACACCTGTAATCCCAGCACTTTGAGAGGCCGAGGTGGGTGGATCACGAGGTCAAGACATCGAGATCATCCTAACATAGTGAAACCCCGTCTCTATGAAAAAAAAAAAAAAAAAAATACAAAAAACTAGCCGGGCATGGTGGGTGGTGGCGGGCGCCTGTAGTCCCAGCTACTCAGGAGGCTGAGGCAGGAGAATGGCGTGAACCCGGGAGGTGGAGTTTGCAGTGAACGGAGATAGCACCACTGCACTCCAGCCTGGGCGACAGACGGAGACTCCGTCTCAAAAATAAAAAATAAAAAAAATTTAAAAAAGGAAGTATCGGCCAGGCATGCTGGCTCACGCCAGAATTCCCAGCACTTTGGGAAGCTGAGGCGGGCGGATCACCTGAGGTCAGGAGTTTTAGACCAGCCTGGCCGAGATGGTGAAACCCCATCTCTACTAAAAATACAAAAATTAGCCAGGCGTGGTGGCGGGCACCTGTAATCCCAGCTACTCGGGAGGCTGAGGCAGCAGAATTGCTTGAACCCAGGAGGCGGAGGTTGCAGTGAGCTGAGATCGTGCCACTGCACTCCAGCCTGGGCGACAGAGCAAGACTCCGTCTCCAAAAAAAAAGAAGTATCTTTTTGCTAACTAGATTGGAGACATAATTTTTTTTTTTTTTCCCCTGAGACAGGGTCTCGCTCTGTCAGAACGCGGTGTCAGGATCACAGCTCACTGCAGCCTTGACCTACCAAGTGCAAGCAATCGGCCCACCTCAGCCTCCAAGTGGCTGGGACTTCAGGCACCTGCCACTATGCCCAACTAATTTTTGTATTTTTTGTACAGATGGGGTTTTGCCATATTGCCCAAGCTAATCTTTTCTTTTTGATGTAAAACTTTCTCGTGATCTTTTGCAAGCTCATCTAGTGATAAGAAAATCTCCCAAGTTCTAGCTGTGATATTGTGAAATATGTGTGAAATATATATATTTAGTCTTGCTCCCCATTTCCTGGCATACAAGTCCTAAAATCCTTGGAATCTCCAAAGTAATAAGTGACCTTTTGTGTGCTAAAGATTGACTAATGGCTGGCAGCCCCTAGGTATCTTCAGGATAGGGGCTGGTCACCAGGAAGAACAAGGCAGGATTATAGAGTTGGGACTTTCAGCCCCACTCCCAACCTCTGGGCCTCAGGAAATAGGGCTGAAGGTTAAGTCAACCACCAACAGCCAATGACTTAATCAATCATGCCTACTTAATGAAGCTTCCATAAAACCCCAAAAGGAATGAGTTCAGAGACTTTCCTGAGAGCTGAACATGTGGAGGTTCCTGGAGTGTGGCATGCCCAGCAAGGGCATGGGACCTCCATGACCCTTCCCCAATACTTTACGCCCTATGCATTTCTTCATCTGTATCCTTTAAATATCCTTTATGATAAACTGGTAAATGTGTTTCTCAGAGGATCTGATGCTATCTCCAGGTAGACAGTGTCCGAACTGAACTGAATTAGAGGACACCCAGCTGGTGTCCACTACAGAACTGACTGACTAGTTTATTGGTCGAGAGAAATCCAACACACTTCATGGTAATCAGACGTCCCAGGGGTCTTCTGTGTTAACTGTTGAGAGTATAGTGAGACAAAGTTTGTTTTTCTACTCACTAACAAATAATTGTTTAAAGATATTCTTAAGTCCTGAAAAATAATTGCATATTATCACCACCCAGTTTAATATAAAACATATGAAAAGTATTTTAGTTAAATAAAAAATGTAATTGCTCATTCTCTTCAAGTAGTGTATATATTTTGGCTTATTTACAAAGTGAAAAGAAATCAAACACCCAATTATGACCAAACACTGACTTTAAACCAGGAGAAAACAGCATAGGACTTCTTTCATTTAAAAACAAAAACAAAAACAAAAAAACAACTGTTACTCTAATGAAAATAAAGGCTATAAAGCTATATTTTCTCTTGATATACTCAGCGAAAAAAATATACAGGAATGTTGGCTGGGCACAGTGGCTCATGCCTGTAATCCCAGCATTTTGGGAGGCCGAGGTGGGAAGATCACTTGAGGTCAGGAGTTCGAGACCATCCTGTCAACATGGTGAAACCCTGTCTCTATTAAAGATACAAAAATTAGCCAGGCGTGGTGGTGCCCACCTGTAGTCCCAGCTACTCAGGAGGCTGAGGCAAGAGAATCACTTGAGCCTGAAAGGCGAGGTTGCCGTGAGCTGAGATCGTGCCACTGCACCCCAGCCTGGATGACACAGTGAGACTCTGTCTCAAAAAAAAAAAAAAAAATATATATATATATATATAAATGTAAAAAATTTTAAAAGTCATAGTTAGTCCTACTTCATCTCCTAATCCCACTCCCAAATCATAACCAATTACTGCAAACAGGCTGAGTTCTGAGCATTGTTCCCTGATTTTTCCATCAATGAGGACAGGAAAATCTGATTTTTTATGGTATTGTTACACACATAAAAAATTAAAAATAATGAGATTTAGGAATACTTAATTCCATTTGACTTGTTCCTCTGCCTCTAACCAGAGGCCTTCATTGTCAACTCTCATGATGACATTTAAATGGGACCTACCACAATAGCAATAATGTAATCTGGAACATTTGAATTCACTACCATACTTGGCAATTCTTTCCCTCACCTTTCCCCAACCCTATCTACTCTATAATACTATTATTTGCTTGAATGCTCATTTTTCTCAACTTAGTAAGCTTCTTTGAGGCTAGAAAGCATGTCTTATTCAACAACAAATTGTTCACCTTCTAGGAGCCATGGCAGTAATATAGGTAATGTATACATGATAAATGTTAAGTTTACGAATTAACTATCTCAATTGTACCTAATAACTGTCATATGGAAAGGGAGAGGAAAAAAAACTATCCACTGCTTTAACTGCTTGAAAAGAATAATTCATGAGTTTATTATTTTAGCTTAATTCTATATATTTACTTTAAAGAACAATTTCAAAAGTTATACAATGTGATTTGTGACAAAGTAATTTTACTGTAGTGCAAACTTATATGTTTTGTCCACTAGATTCTAAGTACCATAAATGTAGAGACTTTGCCTTTCTTGTCTACACTGTAGCCCCATGCCTTAAAATAATGCCTTGCATTTACTAGGTGCTCAATGAATGCTTAATGATGAATAGTAACGATGCGTTACACTATTTCATACACCTGAAAGGACTTTACCATCCTTTTACTCCCCAAAACAATTTTTTATGATGGGTATAATATAGTAAGAAACTACCGAGTTAACTGAATTTTAACAATGGCAGAAACTCCCTTTCTATGCTATCATTTCCAACACTCTAGGGATAATGACTGTCAAAAAATGATCCTGGCCAGGCACTGTGGCTCATGCCTGTAATCTCAGCACTTTGGGAGGCCAATGTGGGAGGATCACTTGAGGCCAGGAGTTTGAGACCACCCTGGGCAACATACAGAGATTCCATCTCTACCAAAAAAAAAAAAACAATAAAAATATTGCTGGGTGTGTTGGCTCACATCTGTAGTCCCAGCTACTTGAGAGGCTGAGGTGGGAGGACTGCTTAATCCCAGGAGTTCAAAGTAGCAGTTAGGTATAATGGCACCACTGCACTCCAGCTTGGGCAACAGAGTACGACGCTGCCTCAAAATAATAACGATCCCTGGCCAACAGCAGCCTTATCACCTAGGGACTTGTTAGAAATGCAAATTCTCCAGTTCTACCACAGATCCAATGAATCAGAAATCCTGGGGATGGGTCCAACAATCTGTATTTTAACAAGGCCTTCTGATAATTCTTCTGTATGCTTAAGTTTAAGAACCATTGGCCATGGAAATTTTTGTCATGGAGACAGAAGGGATCTCAAACCAACAAAGAGGTCATTAAAATATTTAATAAACTTTTTTTTTCTGCCTCAACCTCCGATACTGGGATACAGGGCCTGCCACCATGCCCTTTTTTTTTTGTATGCCCTTTTTTTTTTTTTTTTTTTGTTTTTTAGTAGAGCCAGGATGGTCTCGATCTCCTGACCTCGTGATCCGCCCACCTCGGCCTCCCAAAGTGCTGGGATTACAAGCGTGAGCCACAGCGCCTGGCCCAAAATATTTAATAAATATTTAAAGAAATATATTAAATGTTCAGCCAAAGAAATTAAATTCTCACTCCATTAACGAATATGAAAAATTACCACTACATATTTGAGAGGCTTTTTTTCCTTTAAAAAAAGAATACAGCAGGGATCATAAAACTGTACTTAAAATGTGACATATTTAAACTGACTTTCAGATCCCTAGTATGGATTATTAGAGAAAAGAGAATGGAAGTAGGGCAGAACATAGAGGAAGAAAGGATGATGAAAAAGGTAGATGACATTAAAATAATACATGGGTGAGACTTGGGAACAATAGTTTTTTAGCTTCTAACTAAAATTTAGCTCTTTAGTTTTAAATAAAAGCACAAACCACAGTTGTTTTAGTAGTATCTGTGATTTCATGACCAATATAAATCACAGATATTTTCATATCATATTACAGTTGTTTTTTTCTTTGAGACAGGATCTCGCTCTATATAATTTATGGTCATCACTACTTTGAAATTATAGCAGTAAATTATATCTGTCACTAGATCTCATTATTTAATATATTAATACAGAAACACATGCATTGATATATGTATCACAATTTAAAATAGTTTGATAACTATATATATATCTATATATAGATATATAGATTTTTTTTTTTTTTTGAGATAGAGTTTTGCTCTTGTTGCCCAGGCTGGAGTGCAATGGCGTGATCTCGGCTCACTGCAACCTCCGCCTCCCAGGTACAAGTGATTCTCCAGTCTCAGCCTCCCAAGCAGCTCAGATTACAGGCATACGCCAACATGCCTGGCTATTTTTTTTTGTATTTAGCAGAGAAGGGGTTTCACCATGTTACTCAGGCTGGTTGCGAACTCCTGACCTCAGGTGTTTCACCTGCTTCGGCCTCCCAAAGTGCTGGGATTACAGGCGTGTGCCATCATGCCCAGCCTTGATAACTATATTTCAATATATACGGTTCCTTTTTAATCCTAGATATTTTACTTTATATTTTAAAACAATGCTCCGAGAGAAAGTTCATGGGCTTCACCCTATGGCCAAAACGGTTCATGACACAAAAAGGTTGAAAAACCTTACAATCTAAGAACTGACCACTGAATTTTAAAAAAGGAAAAAAACAAAGGAAAACCTTATAAAATTTAACAGGTAAGAGCTATTAAAAGTTCTGTTGACCCCCTCTGAGTGATAGGCCTCTTTATAAATAGACATTCACAGACAACTACCCTCTTCACCACTACTACCACCTCCTTGAAACGTGTTAAAAACCTCTTGTTAAAACAATAAATGTTTGAGGTGATGGATATCCCAATTACTCTGACTTTATCATTACACATTATAGATATGTATCAAAATATCATACGTACCCCAAAATATGTACAACGATTATAAACCAATTTTAAAAATACAAAAAAATCGAACTAAAACACAACACTAAGGGTAATAACAATCAACAGCTAATAACTATAGTTAAAAGAGACAGAGAGGCATCTTTACCATGCAATCAGAGAATTTTCACATTTTAGGGGAATCAAATAAAAGTACCTCTCAATAGCTAAACAGACTTCTATTAGTAAGTCCCTTAATCTTCTTGTAGTAAACATTTGGGTATTCTAGATTTAGAAACGTGTGAATGTTGGAAAGGTAATATGATACACATACCAAATATAACAACTCTCACAAGTACGGGATAGCACCAATGATAAAACTGATAAATACCAGAAAGATCAAGAAATCCTTCCTAGAGAAATGTCTGATCACAGATAAAAACAGAGGGGCTGGCTTTTTAGGCAAAGTGTAAACCTTACCAAGTTGTGGAAGCTAGAGAGCCAGGAGAAGAGAAAAAAAAAAAAAGGCATGGTAAGAGCTAAAACTGAAAAGGTGAGAATGTGTATCTTTAAGGCATTTGATTTTATCCAGAATGTCATGATAATTAATACAAGGGCTTTATGAAAGAAAATGACAATCAATTTGTCGATGATAGGCTGTCATTAAATTTTTTAAAAAAGAAAATGACAATCAAAGTACATTTTAGAAAACTTATACTAGCAGCAGTATGAAGAATGTATTGAGCTTTCTTCATGCCAGGCACCATGCTTAACACTGGGAATACCTTATTATTAGTTTTCAGAACAGTGAGAGACAATTACTGTATTCTTCATTTTGCAGACGAGGAAACTCGTACTAACAAAAAGTAAGTGGCTTCCTCAAGGTTATACAAATTAAATTAACGATAGAAGGGAGACACAATTCTCTTTTGATTTCTGGTAGCAAAATGGAAATTCAGAACATTTTATTAATAACTATGTTATGGAAGCTTATTAAAAAACAAAAACTACAGAATCTCTCAGGCCCCAAAGCAGTACTCTAGAACAGACAACAGTCCCATCCTAGCAATCAGGAGACCAGGGTTTCTGGACCTGCTCCATTGCTAACTAGCCCTTTTGAAGAGATGGACTAGATTACCCTAAAATCCATTCATATTCTAAAAAAAAAAAAAAAACTGTGCTTTCTAAAAATGCCATAGAATGACTAAAAAGCACACTCAAAATAGCAGACTAGGGTTGTGGGGAGGTGGTTAATGGATAGGAAGGCAACAAAACATACCCTGCTCTGAGAACAGACTTGTCTTTATTAAACAGGTAAATGTCCGTGGGTAGAAAATAAGAAAAGATAAAAGAATTGAGGAACTGGCTGTTAAGGAAGGTCACAGAAGACTCTCAAATGAGGGGAACAGAACAACCTTCAAACTCACACATCTGAACATTTTAAGATCATGGGCCCAAATAAGTAAGTATGCTTCCTGCCCCGTGTCTAGAACTGTTAGAGTAACTCTGATGCAATGATCTGCAATGATCAAATGAGGAGGCATCATAGCAACTCTTCTTTATTTAAAGAAAAACATCATGGAAAGTGTCTTCTGCCAAAGATACTATGTTATCTCCCTGAAAAAGCCCTCATATACCTTAAGGAGAGCATGGTAAACAAGCATCATTGCCACAAATAACCTGCTGGTATAAATCTAACTTTATTTTTTTTTCAGGAAGATGCTTCAATAACTTCAAAAAGTAAAGCTAACAACATCTTAGTTTCTTGGTCCAACAATTATTTCTGGTCACTAATGTAAGACAACTTGGGGTCTGGCCAGTACTCCTAACCCACAGTATTTAACTGTCTGATTTACAAAATTAAAAAATTAAAACCTAGTTGAGAAAAATGCACTACCACAGCATGAGACAAGCAGCATTAAGAAGTAGCAGACTTAATGAGGTAAACGGCTGAATATAATACAGTTTATTAAATGAGAATTTTAGTCCCTTGGCTATTTATGACTGTGCCAAAGTAGTACTAACAAGCCAGGTGGTCCTGCTCTAAAGGTATAAGGCTGTCTATAAGACATTTAGTCTTAAGAGATAATCTCTTAAAAGAGATACCTCTTTAGAATCACATTTGCATATTAAAACATCTGAGAAGTCTTCCTGTAAATAAATCTGTTTAATTTTCCTTCACCTAGCATTTTCTAAACTTATTTAATCAAAAACCCATTTTTCACAGCCATAAAAAAGAATGAAATCATGTCCTTTGTAGTAACATGGAACAGCCAGAGGCTAACGCACAGACAAAAACCCAAATATCACACTTACAAGTGGGAGCTAAATTTTGGGTTCATACAATACATAAAGATGGGAATAACAGTCACCGGGGATTCCAAAAGGAGGGAGGGAGGAACGGAGGGAGGGAGAAGGGAGCAAGGATGTTTTTAAAACTTCCCACGTGTACTGTGTTCACTATCTGGGTAATGGGATCAATAGAAGCCCAAACCTCAGCATCATGCAGTATACTCTCATAACAAACCTGCACATGTAACCCCTGAATCTAAAAGAAAAAGAAACATTAAAAAATATTTTTGTGTTATAATTAATATTGTATAGGCCGGGCGCGGTGGCTCACGCTTGTAATCCCAGCACTTTGGGAGGCCGAGGCGGGCGGATCACGAGGTCAGGAGATCGAGACCACAGTGAAACCCCGTCTCTACTAAAAATACAAAAAAAATTAGCCGGGCGTGGTGGCGGGCGCCTGTAGTCCCAGCTACTCGGAGAGGCTGAGGCAGGAGAATGGCGTGAACCTGGGAGGCGGAGCTTGCAGTGAGCCGAGACTGCGCCACTGCACTCCAGCCTGGGCGACAGAGCAAAACTCCGTCTCAAAAAAAAAAAAAAAATATTGTATATTAGAAATCGCTTTGAAAAAGAATGCTATTTTTTGATGTAAGCATCTTGTAAGTACTAGCCATATCAACTAATCAGAAAAACTTTTAAGAAATTTACACTTAAAGCTATGTCTGTGCTATTGGTGTAAAAGAAGAAAAAACGACCTAATTACAACAACAAGATTAAGACTCTTTAAGTGGCAAAATAAGATAAAGCTGCTGACCATAGCAGAGCACATGCTCTGGTGTCCTGGTCCTTCCCCCAAAACAGCATGATGGGCTTACGTCACATTTTCTTGCCCAATTCCTGTTGTGACCAAAGACGGACATCTGTAAGGCAGCTTATCCAGGGACAAAATGTTTGAGAATGGCCATGGAATAAAACTAACTAAAGATAAAACCTGGGTACTAAAAAAAACTAATCTTTGTTTCATGAAACACCTTTCTAATCGGGAGACTGAACTGATAACCGTATCATAGACAATCATGTTTTTTCATGCTTTTACAGAATGAAGTTATTAAGAAACAGCATCTCAGAATTGAAAATTATAAAAGAAACCTAGTTTGAATACCTACCTGATACTTGAATTCTCTTTACAATATCCTTAAGTGACATTCTAGTTCATGCTTTAAAATCTCCAGTTGTAAAGATACTCACAATCTCTCATTTCATCTTAAACAACTGCACTGCTTAGGAGCTATGATTTGAATCTTTATCTGAATCCATATAAAAATGAGAACTTGTCACTAACAGGCCAACCTACTCCAAAACAATTGTTGTTAAACTAAAAGATCACTTCTTTTTGGCAATTAAAAAACACACATATCCGGAATCTTCCATACTTCTATTGTAAATATTCCATTATATCATTAATAAACAGGATAGTAATTATCTTAAGGAAGAAAGAAAGGGGAAAATTAAATTGGGGAACATAAGACGTATTTAAATTAACACTGCTGCCAATATTTTATTAATTTTAGTAGTACACACACATTAGTTGAATTTTCCAGTTTTTTTAATATTCTAAATATTGTGTATTACATTTTTTAAAAAGAAAAAAATCCATTATAAAGCCCTTTGATATATATTTAGTTGTGAAGGCTCAAATCATAGCTCTTCTGTATATAATTGTCTTTACAGTATCTACTACGACACCTAAGGCCTAGAACACTGTCAATGATGCCAGTGGAAATAAAAACCAGCAGTTGTTTGTATGCAGCACTGAAAATACAGAAAGAGTTTCAAGATAACTTTTACTTATAAGTTAGTCCTCAAAGACATCAAGACCAAAAGAAATATATTAACTTACGCTGTCTAGTCCAAATGATCAAAATGATATACTTTTTTTTTTTTTTTTTTTTTTTTGGAGACAGGGTCTTGCTTGTTTGCCCAGGCTGGAGCAGTGGCGCCATCACAGCTCAATGAAACCTTGAATACCTGGGACTGCAAGGAGTAGCTGGGACTACAGGTCCATGCCACCATACCAGGCCTTCTTTTTTTTTTTCTTTTTGTACAGATGAGGTCTCAATATAAAATAATACTCCTATTACACAATTGACTTAAAGGCCACCAGCCTAGATAAATACCTAACAAATTCAACAAATACGCATGGCATTCAATCACGACTCGCTGTTTTGAGTCTCACCCAGGTCCTGGAAAAACCCACAAGTTTACACAAATGGGCATGGACAATGGATAAGGGACAATGATTCCTCCTCCTGAAACAGCACCGTACAAAGCACCTACCTTGTTAACTCCAAAAAGAAAGGCTGGCTGAGCAACTATCTTAATCTCTACTACTTTTAGCTTAGTGTAGGCAATGAGCATACCTATACCCCAAATCTGGAGAGGTAGACAACTTAGTGGAAGGTGAAAAAGAACAGTTAGCTAGATATCAGGGAGCTATGAATGAGAAACCAAGGAGTTGAGACTTTAAGTAATTCTTTGACTGTCCTATTCCTTTTTTCATTTACAGCACTTACTATTTCGAAAAAAACTAAATTTGTATTTTTCAAAACTGCTCAAAATAAAAAGGCTCCTCACTGCCCTTTAGACTTAATTGATCCAAGAAACAGATACAAAGCTTTAAAAGCCCTCAGCAATAAGATTTTTTTCTGTTTTGCCTCTTACACCTCATTTTAATCCCCTTTCTTTCTCATAATTCATACTCTAGCCCTACTGAATCTCTTTCAGCAACTCAAATAAGCCTTGTGTTTCTTCCTCCAGACTTTCAACCTTGCTATTCTCTGCCTGAATAATTACTTCAGATGTCACATCCTCAGGAAGGCATTCTCCTGCTGTTTACTCCCATAAACTTTTAATTAATCCTATCATAATTCTCATCACATTTTATCATAATAACATGTTTAATAAATTGTTCATCTACACATAGCTGAAAGCCTGATGAGGGCAAAGAGAAGGTCTTGTTTACCACAAGATATTCAGCTCTGAGGCTGGGACATTGCAGGTCCTCAGTAAGCACTGACAGATGGCTGAATGGATGTATGGATTTGTCTAGAGATATGTGTTAAAGCATTCCTATTTGTACATCTAAGAAAATCTTAAAAACTATCTCTACTTGGCAACACTTGTAACCTTGTTTGCTACTCATTTAAAATTCTATATAATCCACAGTTAGCCTTCTCCTCAGTCTGAATTAATAAAATTGTATTATTTAGATACACTGTTATATAGCAAAATTAAAAGTTAACTAGTGTTTCTTTAAAAAGTCTCTGTGAATCACTTGAACCAGGAGGCGGAAGTTTCAGGGAGCCGGAATTGCACCACTGCACTCCAGCCTGAATGACGGAACAAGACTCCCTATCAAAAAAGATAAATAAAAAAAATTTTTAAAGTCTCTCTGAATACAAAGGAATGAATGGCTACTAGTTTCCAAAATCAAACAAATATCTTTTAATGATCTATCGTCTAGATATACTTTTCTTTCCTTTACATAAAACAGATGTTTCTTGGTATACAAACATCATTTAAAATCATTCCTTTTCATC
Organism: Hylobates moloch; assembly: GCF_009828535.3. Classification (NCBI taxonomy): domain Eukaryota; kingdom Metazoa; phylum Chordata; class Mammalia; order Primates; family Hylobatidae; genus Hylobates; species Hylobates moloch. The sequence continues at coordinate 130,457,306 of NW_026652278.1, forward strand.
CAGGCAGGGTGGCTCATGCCTATGATCTCAGCACTGTAGGAGGCCAAGGTGGGAGAATTGCTTGAGCCCAGTAGTATGAGACCAGCCTGGGCAACATACTGAGATCTTGTCTCTGCAAATAATAAAAAAGTTAGCTGAGTGTTGTGGCATTTGCCTGCAGTCCCAGCTACTAGGGAGGCTAAGGTGGGAGGAGCACTAGAGCTGGGACAGTCAAGGCTCCAGTGAGCCATGATCATACCACTGCACTCCAGCCTGGGTGACAAAGAGAGACCCTGTCTCAAAATAAAATAAAATAAAATTGGCTGAGTGCAGTGGCTCACGCTTGTAATCCCAGCACTCTGGGAGGGCGTGGTGGTGGGTGCCTGTAATCCCAGCTACTAGGGAGGCTGAGGCAGGAGAATCACTTGAACCTGGGAGGCACAGTTTGCAGTGAGCCAAGATCGTGCCACTGCACTCCAGTCTTGGTGACAGAGACCCTGTCTCAAAAAAAAAAAAAAAATTGGCCGAGCGCAATGGCTCATGCCTGTAATCCCAGTACCTTGGGAGACCAAGGAGGACAGATCGGGTCACTTGACGTCAGGAGTTTGAGACCAGCCTGGCCAACATGGTGAAACCCCGTCTCTACTAAAAATACAAAAATCAGCCAGGCCTGGTGGTGGGCACCTGTAATCCCAGCTACTCAGGAGGCTGAGGCAGGAGAATCGCTTGAACCCGGGAGGCAGAGGTTGCAGTGAGCCAAGACTGCACCACTACACTGCAGCCTGGACAACAGAGAAAGACCATGTCTCAAAAAAAAAAAAAAGTTAAAAGTAAATAAAATCATTCCTTTTCATTTCTGCTTTATTAATTGACAGAGTAGGTTTTGCTTTTGGCCACTATTTTCTCCTTCATATAATTAATAATCTGTAAAACATACATTCAAGTGCACTAAAAATCATGCTATTTTAATGAGCCCTTAAAGGATCCTGTTTTTAAAAGACAGCTTAAAAAGCAGAAGCTTCATTTCATTTTCTTTTTAGATCTCAAAGTTATACTAATTAAGTGATATTCAATTAGTGTAACACTCTATTGAAGTAAATATGTCATATTAAAATGAAGTAAATATGTCATATTAAAATGGATTTTCTTTTTCTATATACTCCATAATCTGATACCTTATGGTTATTTTGTATAATTTTAAACAATATGGTTATATGATTTTTTTACTTAAATATCCTCTCTTAAAAGACATTAAAGAATTGAGAGGCCGGGCATTGTTGCTCACGCCTGTAATCCCAGCACTTTGGGAGGTCAAGGCAGGCAGATTATGAGGTCAGGAGATCGAGACCATCCTGGCCAACATGGTGAAACCCCATCTCTACTAAAAATACAAAAATTAGCCAGGTGTGGTGGTGCATGCCTGTAATCTCAGCTACTCAGGAGGCTGAGGCAGGAGAACCGCCTGAACCCAGGAGGCTGCAGTGAGCCAAGATCGCGCCACTGCACTCCAGCCTGGCAACACAGCGAGACTTCAGACACACACACACACACACACACACACAAAATTTAGAGAGCATGCTCAGCATTGATATGGATTTCTATACCACAACTCACCTCCATTTTTCATAAGCCTCATATTTTAATGTTTAATTCCCAGTAAATGAGTTTCAGGAAAGATTCATAATTGCAAATCATATTTCATTAATCCTAAGATACACATTTTTTCACATTTGACATCTCTGAAATCAGTACCTATCTTAAAGTTGATAGTCTCTTAAAGTTTATATTTGGCAGCATTTTTTCCTTTAGTGGTATAAAAATAATGTTTCTTACCATTGAAAGCATCTCAGGCTAAATGAAATAGTTTTTTGTTGTTGTTGTTGTTTTTGTTTTGTTTTGTTTTTTGAGACAGAGTCTGTCTCTGTTGTCCAGGCTGGAGTGCAGTGGTGCCATCTCAGTTCACTCCAACCTCCACCTCCTGGGTTCAAGCGATTCTCCTGCCTCAGCCTCCCCAGTTGCTGGGATTACAGGCGTCCACCACCACGCCTGCCTAATTTCTTGTATTTTTTAGTAGAGATGGGGTTTTGCCAAGTTGGCCAGGCTGGTCTTGAACTCCTGACCTCGGCCTCCCAAAGTGCTGGGATTATAGGCTTGAGCCACTATACCTGGCTGATAGTTACTAAAGTATTAAAATTTTTTATCTAATAATACTGTCTGATCTAAATCACAGTACAATTACAATTCAAACAATTCTAGAGTAAAAGCTAAATGAACTTAAGATTCACATTTTACCATTTTAGAAAACTTAGGGCTAGGCTAACCTCAAGAAAATAAATAATTGGGGGAAAAAACACTTACTAAAAATTTAGGAAAAGATGTAGATTAGAAGCAAAAACAACAGAAATGACAAAAAAAAAATGACTTAAAGACGTTCAGTAAACAGTAGCTTCCAAGGAAGTAGAGGCATGAAATAGCCCCAGAGCTTTATCTATAAAAAGAAACAAATATTAAGAATATGGCAAGGGATAACTCAGCAAACTATCTTGGAGGAAAAATATTATCATATTACTTCTCCTTCCTTAAGGAGGAATCATTGTCACCCTTTAAACAAAAATATGGTAAAGGTAGATGAAATAATTTTAATGAAATATAAAATTATAAACATTCTTAATAAATTAAAAACCAACCTACCAGCATTGTCTTCCTTCTGGCTCAATCTGTTTCACCTTCAGGTAATCCTATGATAGGGGCTCCTTTTCAGATCCCCAGTTTTTCATGTCGATCTTCTACCTCCCTGTGGCAACAATATTTTCTAATTAAAGGAGTCCTTTTGTGCCACAGGGAGGATTTCTGATGGTATAACAAATATAAAAGTTATGACAGCTCATCATGAAGTCAAATTAGTCCTGAGATTCTTCAAGAAAGAAATTTGGCTCCTTATCTTATTTTTCATGAAGGAAATCTGGTTTTATTTTTTAAACTGCATTTTAAAAACCTAAACTTTCACTTTTATTTTTAAAAAGCACTGCTTTCTCATTGAATTATATAAAAATTCTAATCATCATCATCTATCTTTTCAACTAATGTTTAAACACAATTTTATTGATCACTAAAAATGGTTTAAGTTTTCTTGATAATTAACTAATAAGACGAAATGTTAATGTCTTGATACGTGGTTAAGAAGCAAAGTCCTGTCCCCAGTGGTCAGAAGACAGAAGTAGGAAGCTACCAACCAGACCACTTGACAGCCAATGTTTATTAAAATTAGCAAATATTAATCCGTCTGCTTGTATTATATAATATTTTATGATTAAAACGCATTTTTTAAAAAAGACTAAAAGGAAATGTTTTTTAAAAAAGCAACAATCCTTGTCTCCTTGTTGCTAAGATTAGGGGTGATGATTTTCAGTTTGCTTATTCTTTGCAATACTTTCCAATTTTTTCCATTAAGCATGTATTGCTTTTAAGAAAAAAATCAGGCCTGTAATCCCAGGACTTTGGGAGGCTGAGGCAGGCAGATCGCATGAGGCCAGGAGTTCAAGATCAGCCTGTACAACAAGGAGAAACCCAGTCTCTACCAAAAATACAAAAATTAGCCATATATGTGTGGCGAGTGCCTGTAATCCCAGCTACTGAGGAGACTGAGGCACGAGAATTGCTTGAACCCAAGAGGCAGAGGTTGCAGTGCCACTGCACTCCAGCCTAGGCAAGAGAGCGAGCTGGGCACAGTGGCTCACGCCTGTAATCCCAGCACTTTGGGAGGCTGAAGCAGGCAGATCACGAGGTCAAGAGATCAAGACCATCCTGGCCAACCAACATGGTGAAACCCCATCTCTACTAAAAATACAAAAATTAGCTGGGCATAGTGGCACACACCTGTAGTCCCAGCCACTTGGGAGGCTGAGGCAGGAGAATCGCTTGAACCCGGGACGCGGAGGTTGCAGTGAGCCGAGATCGCACCACTGCACTCCAGCCTGGGTGACAGAGTGAGACTCCACCTCAAAAAAAAAAAAAAAATCAAATTATTAGATACAAGCAAGAATGATGAACACCAACTGTGATTTTTAAAATGAGACTTAAGTATGACTTTACATAGATGGTTCTTGATTATACAATACTAACTCAGAACTCAATCTGTTTCCATTTGTATTTTCCAACTAGTTATTATATGTTCAACAGTATATTTAACAAAAGAAAAAAGTATGGTCTCTGTCTTCAAGGTGCTTATACACTCACTGGGAAAACAATAGCAGTATATACAACAAAAATAATATAAGCGATAATAGATAAAAATAATAAAATAATACAAGAAAGTACCTATATCCAGATGGTATAACAGATCAGGTAAGGGATTGTTTACTGTAGACCACCATCATTTTGGAAATCTTCATGTAGTTGGGCCTTAAAGGATGGCTAATACCTACCTGAACACATTATAGATAGGAGGAAACTGTCTTTGAGCAAACGCTCAGAAGCATAAATAGTGCAATCCATGCAAAGGTCAATAAGAAAAATAACTAGGAGAATACAGTGTTTCAGCAGATAAGAAGGCCAGATTATGAAGGGTTACTTCTGGATGATTCTATGGGTCACTGAATTTGACAGAAGAGTGGCCACTGAAATCTGATAAAGAGCTTCAGTAGAATGATAAATGGAGATGCCAGAGCACAATAATCAAGGAAGGAATGACAAGGAAAAAGTATAAACTGAAGGTATAAAGCATTTTTTTTTTTTAAAGTGGAAGCAAAAGGAAGGAGAAAACAAGAGACATAAACAAAGTTAAACAAATATTCCATTCTAATGTATAAAAGTCCTGTCCATACTTGAAGTCACAGGGAAGGTGCTAATGAAGTTAAAGAAACTCTATGTCACAAGCACTGTGCTTTATGTATTTATTGTATGTAATCTTCACAACCCTGAATTCCTATTTTCTGACAGTGAAACACTCTGAAAAGGTTAAATACTGCCAAGTAAGTGATAAAGGGGAAATTTGAAATCAGAACTAACTAACCAAAGTCAATGTTCTTCCCCTTCCTACTAAAGAGAGCTACTTAAAGGAAAAAAAAAAAAAAAAAAACTCAGAAATAGTCACCCAGGATTTTCTATCATATTTGACTACTCTTTGTTTCTTCTCCACTCTTTACAATGTAAACATTCTCTAAGGTTAATTCCTTAATTCTATGTCCTTTGTTCTCTATCACAGAGAGACAAATATAGAATTTACATACCTGCTTCCTTGGGAAAAATCTGTGAAATACGTTTCCCCTTGGAAATTTATTTCCACGGCTTTAAATGAGGATGATTCCCAAATCAGTTTCTCCCTGACCTTTCTTTACTAAGCTTTAGTTGTACTAGATATCTTCCATTTGCCCCTCCAGATTTATTCTCCACCCTTCTTCAACTTGCTCTCTGTCCCTGGAGACTGACTTCATCAACGGGATTCCTATGGCTTCAGACTGAGTTTGGTCAATGGCGTACCTTAGCAGGATATTATTGGGAAGAGGCATTGCCCTCCAGCTAGCTGTGTCCTTTGATCAAAGGTTCCAGAATCTCCCAAGGTGACTCCCTGTTCAGGGCTCTATTCTTCAGGATTCTGGTCACCCTTCCTTCCCCTTGGCCCATGAGCCAAAGGACAGAAACAGCAGTTATTGCTAGGTCTGCAGTACTGCCCTGTCTCTTATGGTTATCTTATATTTGCCTACATGTTTGTAACTAGCCTTTTATTAAAACATTCCTTAAATTATCCTAATTTGAGCATGCCATCTCTTTTGTGATGGGACCTTGACTACACATTTGTGCATCTTTTTTGTTTGTCTGATTGTTTTTGAGATGGAGTTTCTGTTGCCCAGGCTGGAGTGCAGTGGCATGATCTCAGCTCACTGCAACCTCCGCCTCCCAGTTCAGGCAATTCTCTTGCCTCAGCCTCCTGAGTAGCTGGGATTACAGGCATGCACCACCACACCCAGCTAATTTTTGTATTTTTAGTAGAGATGGAGTTTCACCACGTTGGGCAGGCTGCTCTCAAACTTCTGACCTTAAGTGATCCGCCTGCCTTGGCCTCCCAAAGTGCTGGGATTACAGGCATGAGCCACTGCACTCGGCCACATTTGTGCATCTTTAAATGCCTAAATATTCATCTTTAAAGTTCTGCTTCAACTCAAAATCATCATGACTATTACCAAACTTATCTGCTTCACCAATCTTGCCTTCCTCAAATCATATGTGCTACTATCACCATCACCAAGTGTCAAAAAGCAGAATATTTTACCTAATTGTGCCTCTCCCCTTATACATCATATAAGATCACATATAGTAATATGGTTTATACAAGCCCTTTCTGTTCCTGTTGCTACTACCTCGTTATATTTCTCAAGTCATCCTTCAACTCATACTACAACAGCTAGTCTTCCTGTCTCATCTTTCCCCCTACAATTAATCCCATATCCAACTGAAATACTAATTGCATAGTACTTTCTTTTTAGAGACATGGCTCACTGTCACTCGGGCTGGGGCACAGTGGTACTACAATCATAGCTCACTGTAACCTCAAACTCTAATCTCAAAGGATTCTCTGGCCTCAGACTCTCAAGTAGCTAGGACTACAGGTGCACACCACCGTAGCCGGCTAATTTTTAAGTTTTTTTTTTAAGAGATGGAGTCTCACTATGTTGCCCAGGCTGGTCTTGAATTCCTGGCCTCAAGAGATCCTCCCACCTCTGCCTCTGCCTCCCAAGGTACTGGCCCCCTAGTATTTTCTACTTAAAACCTTCCAAACCTTTCTGCTTCCTTATGTGCCTAATTACTAACTCTCGAGATTTAATTCACAATCTAGTCATAGCTCTTAATGAAATCTCCTGCCAGTGTCTTATTTACTCAAGATCTTCTGAACAAGTATTGAATTTCAATAGTCTACCCATTTATTAATTCTATTTCCCTCAGTTTACAATGCATTTCACCTACCTCCTATTTGTCCACCTAGATCCTATCATGTGTCCTTTACTTTCTCTAAAACATTCCCTAATCCTGTAAATTGAACTTTCCTCTTCAGAAAATTCTTTTGAATTTGTAAATAACACTCATTTGACTATTGACTGCTTTGTATTTTGAATATAACATAGATTTTTTTTTCATCTCCACAACTAAATTGCCCCTGAAAAGAAACATGTTGAAAACAGTGCCTCACATATAACAAATGCAGACATAACCTGCTCTCACAAACTAAACTGGAAAGTTAAAGGGATAAATATAGTAACAAGTATTTAAGGTGAAAAATGAAGAAGCAAATCCTAGACAGCTCAGTCGCCTTAGTCCAGTCTTTTTTTTTTTTGAGATGGAGGCTCACTGTGTCGCCCAAGCTGTAGTGCAGTGGCACGATCTCGTCTCACTGCAATCTCCGCCTACCGGGTTCAAGTGATTCTCCTGCCTCAGCCTCCTGAGTGGCTGGGATTATAGGCATGCGCCACCACGCCTGGCTAATTTTTTGTATTTTTAGTAGAGATGGGGTTTCACCATGTTGGTCAGGCTGGTCTCGAACTCCTGACCTCGTGATTCACCCGCCTCGGCCTCTGAAAGTGCTGGGATTACAGGTGTGAACCACCATGCCCAGCCTAGTCCGGTCTTAAAAGATTTCTATCAACACTTATTTATTATTGAGTTCATTGGTATAAACGTGATGCTTGTTAAATGGTAATTTGTAACAACCTTTTAAATTTATATTATATATAATTTTTATAATTTTTTAAAGTGAACATAAAAACTGTACTTTCAAACTCCTGTAGGGAATCAAAAAAACTCCTTCCCTCCCCTCATTCACCATACCAGTCTATCCAGCAGGTCCCTAGAACTGATGGAGCCTGCAGCCACTGGGGAAGATATTTTATACCCGCCAGAGTCAAGACCACCCTTCACCTATATTTCATCACTCTTCCTCAAAGTCTCTTTATAATTACTAATCTGCAAATGTTATCACAAGCAATTTACTATATGTTTAGATGAACATGCCTATTTTTAAAGTTTCAAAATATATTTGGTTTCTCCTATACAATTTAAGAGGACATTAGTATTACACATAGCTCTGTGAGGGAAACGTAGACTGTTAATCTACAAAAAGGAGAAACAAACAGCCCATAATTACTACTAACAAAAAGAGAAATTCTTTTATATACAAAATAATAAAGATGGCTACATGCAAATCATAATATGATTTTAGTACTCTAACACAAATGACAATAGAACACTGTTTATGACATGGACATATACATATGGGTATTTAGGAATAAAAGGGAAAAAACACTCCAATGAGAACATGCAGATAACTGTCAGAACAAGCCAATAAATATAATTATAACATTTTTTAGACTGACATAATCTAAATTATAATGTAGGAGCATTCCATGAAGTTTTCCTAGACATACACAGGGAAGTATTCTATACAGATCTCAATTCCCCCAATTCACCAAATAAAATCTGCCATCTTATAAGTATTCCTTTTCTTCCCAGTCAGCTTCTTCCTTAAAACCTACATGTATCTGTAATCTGAGTTTCAATTTTATATTATAAGAAATGAACCTAATCCTAATTCATTACCTAAAAGGAAATATGCATACCACTCTTTATTCATTTGTATATGCCCTAGATGTCAGAAGAATGAAAACTTATTCAGATTTTAACTCATTTAAAAATGCATTTGATTCTTTTTTTAGTTTTTGTTTTGTTTTGTTTTGTTTTTTTTGAGACAGAGTCTCGCTATGTCCCCAAGGCTGGAGTGCAGTAGCACTATCTCGGTTCACCACAACCTCCGCCTCCTGGGTTCAAGCGCGTCTCCTGCCTCAGCCTGCCAAGTATCTGGGACTACAGATGCATGCCACCATGCCCAGCTAGTTTTTTGTATTTTTAGTAGAGATGGAGTTTCGCCGTGTTAGCCAGGATGATCTAGATCTCCTGACTTCGTGATCCACCCGCCTCGGCCTCCCAAAGTGCTGGGATCACAGGCGTGAGCCACCACGCTCGGCCTGATTCTTAATAGAAACAATATTAAGCTCAGATTAGCTGATTTGAAAACTAATCTATGAATATTAACAATCTTTATAAAGTTACATTAAAATCCATAAGCCAGGCTGGGCACGGTGGCTTGTGCCTATAATCCCAGCACTTTGGGAGGCCGAGGTGGGCAGATCACGAAGTCAAGAAATCGAGACCATCCTGGCCAACATGGTGAAACCCCGTCTCTACCAAAAAATACAAAAATTAGCTGGGCGTGGTGGTGTGCACCTGTAGTCCCAGCTACTCGGGAGGCTGAGGCAGGAGAATCATTTGAACCCGGGAGGCGGGGGTTACAGTGAGCCAAGATTGCACCACTGCACTCCAGCCTGGTGACAGAGCGAGACTCTGTCTCAAACAAACAAACAAACAAAAATCCATGAGCCAAGATGGAACATATACAATGAATTTTTGAGGTGCTTTTATACCATTTTAGAATGATATAAGTAATATGCTTACATTTTCTTTTTGTGTTGAAGTAAATTTTAAAATTATCAAATATTCAAAAACCACTTACAAAAAAAAACAAATCACAAAAGTAACTGTTATTTTACCCAGACTTCCTATATCCTCCTTTTCACAATCACTAATATCTCTGCCCAGCAAATGATATCATTACCCTCAGAGTTCAAGAAGACTAAAAAAATAAAATCCCTTAAGTAGATTACATTCGCTTCCTATTCTGAATTGGTTTCACCTAAATTAATCTAAATTAATAAAACATTTACAGTCAATTATACCAATAATAAGATTCGACCAATCTGCTCTGGTATTTTAATGTGATAAACATCCTAATTTACTAACTTATGCAAATTTGGTGCTATAGTTTATCTTTTTTAAAGTTTCCAATTTGCTACCAAAATCATAGTTTTCCTTATTTTTTGACCAAAACATCATCCAGAAATTTCAAACAGGTTCTACTTTTTTGCTTTCAACTTAAGCTACCATACTTTTTTTCTTCTGCTATTAATGTTCTGTTTAGTTATGCTCTTGTAATAAAATCAGTTACAATATATAATCCAAAACATCATCCTACAAAATACTTTTAACTGTTCTACCTATCCTTTTCCTCAAGAAGAAAATTCATCTCTGCCACTATACTTGTAGCTTCAGACTGGAAAATTCTCCAAACTCTCATAAAAAGATATGTACTATGTACTGTAAATCAGATGCCACTCCAGACTACAGTCACAAAGCCCATATGAAGTCGTTGGATGCCTGGTTTTTGGTTTATTTGTTTAGAAATGGGGTCTTGCTATGTTGCCCAGGCTGAACTCGAGCTCCTAGCCTCGAGCGAGCCACCTGCCTCATGCCTCAGTCTCCCAAGTAGCTGGGAGTACAGGTGCACACCACCACACCCAGCTTGGCTGCCTATTTTGATAAATGAATTTTCTACTACACCCGAGGTTTGCTAGCACTGCAATCATCAGTACTGTGAAAAGCAAGGTAACTTTCAATCCCTTAGCTCCACAAAAAATAAAATTAGAGGAAGAACAGTTTTAAGCTGGAAGAGGCTAATAGCCCTAAGGGGTACTACTGGACCTCATAAGCAGAAATACATCACATACTCAAAATTTTAATCATGAAAGTTTCCTACATTTATAAAAATGTATCGAAATAGTAAAGAATTTTTACTAGGATTAAACAACAAGTATAATGATTCTTTTTCTCCATTAACAGCTAAAGATGATACATTCGCATGTTTATTATTATGTAAGAGTCACTACAATCCTTCTGATAAAAATACTCTATTTTCTTCATAATCAATGGCAAAAACTAGAAGATTTCTCTAAGAATTATAGATACTAATCTCCAATTAAACATATAGCTATCTCACCAGAAATAGACTGAAATACTAAGATCTCTAAGAAGACAAAAAGCAAAGAGGAAACTGATAGAACACTACAAAGATTCTTTTGATATTAACGAGAAGAAATCATATTGCTCCATCAATATGAACTCAAAGAAACTCATAATCAATTAGAGAATGATAGAATACCATATTTATTTTTTTAATTTAAAAAGTTGTCCTCATAATACTAGCCTATTGACTTGTATAAATAACAGCTAGGATTTACACTCTCAGAAAAAAAAAATAACTTTATCATTATGTGAAGCTGTAATTTTGTGCATAGAGTCCATGATATGAGACTGTTAAACCTCATAGAATTATACTGTAGAACTTTTATATCTACACAAATTCCCTTAAACATAGATGTTTCACTGGTTTCCAAGCTATACTAAATAGCATTAAAAACGTTTTTCAGTATATTTTTCATCTGGCAATAGTATTGTTGAAGCTTACAAAATGAGAAAGTTATAAATAATGAACATTTTATGAGATGTCTACCTGTTTCCACATTCTCGGTCTCAACTTCTTGTTCTTCTGCCACATCTTGCATCATATAAGTCTCATCATCATAAACCAGAACCTGGGCTGCATAGCCCTGCTCTAATCTGGCACTTGGAACTGGCTCCACAATCACTGCTGGATATTCAGAAACCTTTTCACTTTCCTATAAGAGCAAATTTAAAGAACAATCAACCTTTGTATTTACAAATTCTGGATTCACTTATAAATCCTTGAACTAATACAGTCTCGAGCAGTCCACATAATGAGTTTCAAATATTATAAATATGAATGTAAAAACCAAAACAAGAGATGAAAAGGGCTAACTTTAATAATCCTTTCAAGTCTCAAGAGGTAAGACATAGATTAAACATTTTAAATAATCTGTGTTTTAGGATTAAATTGGCAGATTAAAAACATGCATATAATTTCACTTAATCATGAAAGTTGACTAAAACAACAGTAAAAGACTCTTTTATACCTAAACACAAGGACAAGAGGTGAGAGCAACAAACAAGAAGAGGTAAGAACAACAAAATCCTGGAAGACTGAAAGTGTCTGGATGAGTATTGAGTGGGTTAGCAGACCCAGCAAAGCCAAATCAGCCTGGCAGCAAAAAAAAAAAAAAAAAATCTGAGAAACAACACACTGTACAGTGGAGAATCTACAGAAAGCAGCACCAATTACACCCACTTTTGATTCCTAGACATTCTCTCTCCTTCATGATGCTAAGCAACCAGACCTCCTCCACCTCGGCGGCAGACAGGTTACTTTCCAGAGAGAAACAACAATAGCATCTTTGAGGCATAATAGGCACAGTTACTAGCATCATACTCTACCCAAAATGGAGTTTCCAACTAGCTTTTTAGTCCATCACTTTTAGTCATGAACAAAAAGCCAAATATTCATATTCCACACAGAGAGAAGATATTATAAAGAACAGATCACAATTCAGTAAAGAACATTTTAAAATACAAGTAAAAGAATTTTTGGAAATTAAAGATACAATAGCTGAAATGAATAAAGGCTTGGAAGATAAAATTGAGGCAATCTCCAGGAACCAGAGAAAAAAAGATAAAGCAATAGAAAACAGGAGAGAAAAGACAGCAATATTAGATGACCAACCAGTCCAGGAGGTCCACCATCTGAATAACAGAGTTCCAAAAATCTAAATCATAAGGAAAAAACAAGAAATAAAAAGGAAAAAAAAAGGTTTGGAAAGAAATCAACAAGAAAGAAGTAAATCAATAAAATTTTCTAAGACTGAAGGATATAAGCTACCCATTTGAAAGGACCCATTAAGTGTCTAGTACAAAAAATTAAGGAACACATACATTGAGGCATATCACTGTGAAATATAATATTGGAAACAGAAAAGATTCTACAAGCTTCTAGAAAGAAAACACAGGTTACTACAAAGAATCAGGACACAGACTTCAGTCTTCTCAACAGTCATACTAGAAGGAAGATGACAGTTGAGCAATTTCTTCAAAATTATGAAGAAAAATTATTTCCAATCTAGGATTCTTCACCCAGTCAAATCATCTTATAGAAGTAGAATAAAGATATCTTCTCAGATATGAAAGATCTCAAACATTTACCTTTCATGTATCCCTTCTCAAGAAGATACTGGAGAATGTATCCCATCAATAAGAGAGAGTGAACTTTTTAAAAAAGAGAACTATTGCAAATACAGGATACAAGAGATCAACATAGGAGAGAAACAATGGGAATCTTCAGGAAGACTGTGAAGAGAGATTCCAGGATCCTAGCTATGTACCAGATTTAAAGGGCAACCAGTCCAAAATATAGCAGTGTGACTCCTGAGACAGCATGAACTGTCATTACTAAGATAACCATTGACATTGTTCCTAAGGACAGAATGTCCAGATCAGTCTGTTCTAGATTTTTACTGACATTTGGCTTGCCTTGATGTACCTACTCACTCCACCTGCCCTGCTGCCTGGATCAGCTAAGAACAGATTTCACCCCCCAGATGTGTTCTGCTTTGATCTACTATGTGTTGGAGGAAGATTACCATGGGCTTGGAAATAAAAGATACAGAACAGTGCTCTTCATGCGACCATATACCTGCTGAACAAATATGCATATACCATATTTGTTTGGTATGTACAGCCCATACCATACTGTAGCACTGCCAGATACCAGAGCAGGATGTGCCTTACATTTCTAAAAACCCATGGCATTGCTCACTGACTACCTGAAGACAAGCTCATAACACTCAGTGAACCAGACTATTCAGCTATCTTCTCCTGGAAGCTTTCATCTATCTATGATAATATTGCCCTTTCCTAACTCAACTAGCTTGGTAAATTATTTTTTCAAAATAAAATATTGTTTAGGACTATTTTCATAGGTGGCAAAACTATAAAGAAAAGTAAAGAAATTATAATACATAAGTCAAAACAATAGCACCTCTGGAAACAGCGCCCAGCCGGGTTTTAATATTTCAATGGTTCCTTCTCTTTGACCATAAAAAAGCTAAAATCATTTTGCATTAAAAAATTCAGGGCTCATGCCTGTAATCCCAGCACTTTCAGAGGCTGAGGTGAGCAGATCACCTGAGGTCCGGTGTTCGAGACCAACCTGGCCAACACGGTAAAACCCCGTCTCTACTAAAAATACAAAAATTAGCCAGGCATGGTTGCATGCGCCTGTAATCCCAGCTACTTGGGAGGCTGAGGCATGAGAACTGCTTGAACCCAGGAGGCAGAGGTTGCAGTGAGACAGGATCACGCCACTGCGTTCCAGCCTGGCTGACAGAATGAGACTCGGTCTCAAAAAAAAAAAAAAAAAAAAATCAGACCAGGTTCAGTGGCTCACACCTGTAATCCCAAAACTTTGGGAAGCCAAGGCAGGAGGACTGCTTGAGCCCAGGAGTTCAAGACCAGCCTGGGCAACACAGGGAGACCCTATCTCTACAAAAAATAAAAAATAAATATCAACCAGGCATTGTGGCTCTTGCCTGTAGTCCTAGCTACTTGGGAGGCTGAGGCAAGAGGACCGCTTGAACCCAGGAGGTCAAGGCTGCAGTGAGCCATAATCATGCCTTTGCACTCCAGCCTGGCAACTGAGAACAAGTCTCAAAAATTAAAAAAAAAAAAGGAAAAAATTAAACTCTCATTTCTTTTAACTGAACTTTTAACTGATCTTTAACTGAAGTTAAAAGGCAACAAGTCCAATTAAAGAAGTTCTTTAACTGAACTTTAACTGATCGATTGAGACATATACTTGTATACATTTCTCAAAAAAATAGTCTAACTCCTTGACTCATCTATATATACCTTGTAATCTATGTTCCACCACCTCATGAAGCTATTCTCTAAAAATATTTTTTTGCTTTTTATTTTTGAGACAGGCTCTAGCTCTGTCGCCCAGGTTGGAGTGCAGTGGCACAATCACGGCTCACCACAACCTCTGCTTCCCAGGCTCAAACCATCCTCCCACCTCAGCCTCCTGAGTAGCTGGGACTACAGGCGTGTGCCACCACTCCCAGCTAATTTCTGTCTTTTTGGTAGAGACAGGGTTTCACCATGTTGCCCAGGCTGGTCTTGAACTCCTGGACTCGAGCAATCCACCTGCCTCAGCCTCCCAAAGCGCTGGCATTACAAGCATGGGCCACCACACCCAGCCTCAAAATGTTAATAACTACCAAATTCTATTTCAGTTTTCAATTTCTACCGCCTCCCCGCAGACTCATACATTTATTATCACCCTCATTTAAAAAATTCATTCTTCCAACTTTCTCTACCACTCCACTTCCTTTTTTGAAATAAAGTTTCGCTCTTGTTGCCCAGGCTGGAGTGCACGGCGTGATCTTGACACACCGCAACCTCTGCCTCCCGGGTTCAAGTGATTCTCCTGCCTCAGCCCCCCGAGTAGCTGGGATTACAGGCATGTGCCACCATGCCCAGCTAATTTTGTATTTTTAGTAGAGACAGGGTTTCTTCATGGTGGTCACGCTAGTCTCAAACTCCCGACCTCAGATGATCCGCCCACCTCAGCCTCCCAAAGTGCTGGGATTACAGGCGTGAGCGACCACGCCCGGTCTACCACGCTACTTTCAATCGTTTCCTCTGACTCTTCTTTCATCTCCATAGACTCAAGTCTAGCCAACTTAGTGAGGTTCTATCTTCAGTGTCTCCTTTCTTTTTGCCCTATGCTACCTTCTCAAGCAAGCCCACCCATTCTTATGGTTTCAAATAGCACCTCTATGCTGATAATGACTAAGTATTTGTCCTCTACTCTGACTCATCTTCTGAATTCCAAAACCAAATTTTAAACTACCAACTTTATCACTACAGGAATACTCAGCCAACAACACTTCAAGCTTAACATGTCTAAATGGCACAAATTATCTACATCTGTCCCTGTTTCCCCACTCTGTGTTCTTTAAATCTTGGTTTCTTCATATTTAAAAAAGAGATTATAATATTTCTATCCTTTAAAGTCCCATGACTTTATATGCACAAAGTTCTTAGCATAGTATAAGTACACAGCACAGAGTAAGTTATTCAATTAGTGATAGCTGATATTATATTTTAACAATAGAAATAGTTTTCAAATCTACTATTTGCCCTCAACTTTAGAGGGCACCTTTTCACATCACAATCAGAACTGTTTGTGTTACTTCCTTGCATAAAAAGCTTTAATGACTCCCCTTTTGTCTAAAAGGAAAATTTAACATATTAAACAATGGCTTTAACACTCTGAAATATAACCCCAATCCACCTGTCATGGGCTGAATTGTGTCCCCCAAAAAGATGAAGTTTTAATCCCTAGCTTCTGTGAATGTGACCTTATCTGGAAATAAGGTCTTTGCAGATGATCAAGTTAAGACAAGATAATTAAGATGAGCCCTAACCCAATTTGACTATGTCCTTACAAAAAAGGGAAATTTGGACTCTGAGACACACAAATGGGAAGGAAAACCATGGAAAGACACAGGGAGAACACCGGAAGGAAAACCATGGAAAGACACAGGGAGAACACCATCTACAAGCCAAGGAATGCCTGAGGCTACCAGAAGCTAGGAGAGAGGCATTAAAGAGATTCTCCCTTGTAGCCCTCAAAAAACAAACAACAACAAAAAAAACCTCTATCAACACCTTGATTCCTAAATTCTGATCTCCAGAACTGTAACACAATAAATTTGTTGTTTAAGCAACCTAGTTTACAGTACTTTGTTACAGTAACCCCAAGAAACTAATATACCACCTTTATATCTTATTTTCCTACATTACTTAACATAAACTAATTAGTGGCATTGCTTCTAATTCCTAAATGTGAACATTTCCAAGACTTTCGCTCATGTTATTTTGTAGCCTTCACATCTGTCCAAATCCTTTTCATCTACTGAAGGGTTTTCATCAAGTTCCAGGGAATCTTCTATAATCCTCCAATCTGAATTAATTTTTCTAGCCTACATATTTATAGAACAAGTTGTTTGCCTAATATTACCGCTGTTCATTGTCCCATATTATAATTATGTGTTTACATATACAACTCCTTGACTGGCTAGTAGGATATTTGAGAGTAAGAGTTATATCGGAGTCAATTTTTATACCCTCCTCAATAACACACGCTTCATATAAACTAAAGTGGCATTTAAGTACAGATATTTGTAGCTTGGCTCAAAGAATGATAAAGTCAACAAATTTTAATATTAACAAGTACATTTGCTCATCTATGGAGGCAAGTAACTTCATGAGCCTTTTTTCTGCCAAATGATACAGACCAGAGGACACTGCATGCAGCTATTCAGATAATTATTGCCTTGTACTGTGTAGAAGAGTAGCTATTTTTATGGGAGAAAGGGGATAGAAGAGACGAAACCAGGAGTCTTTGCTTAAAAATAAAATAGTAAAAAAATAACACATGTACAGGGTTATTTTACTTTGCATTACTTTGCTCAAGTCACCATGGATCTTGGCACAAGCTGTCTAATTCCCTACAAGCTAGGGTGCAAATAAAAAAATACAGGATACCCAGTTAAATTTGAATTTCAGAGAAACACTGAATAATAACTGTAAGAATGTCCCATGCAATATTTGGGACATACTTAAAGTAAAAAGTCATTTGTTGTTTATCTGAAATTCAAATTTAACTAGACATCCTGTATTTTATCTGGCAACCCTACTCTAAGTATTAACAGTGATCTCAAAAACTTCCATTTAAGGAGAGAGAGTGTTAGTTTAAAGAGGCAAGACAAGTGCAATGCTGCAGTGTTTACCTAGAAATTGCCTTTATATGCACTCAGTCATTGCTCTCCAGGTATCAAAAGTTTCCAAAGACAAGTACAATGAAATGGCTGAAAGCAGTAGTATTGTAATCCTTTTCTCAATGTACTTTAGGAATATATAGAAATATAGTAAAATTCAGGAGTATGTTAAAAGTACATAAATTTGTTCCACATTTTTGTTTTGTGGTAGAGTAAGGCTACCTTAAAAAATCTTATCAAAACTGAAAAATGCCGCTTGGCAGCCCTTTAGGGAGGACTCATCTCCCCTACCTCTCATGGTTTAACCCCAGAAACCATTCCAAATAAATATGTCACTAGAATAAATAATGGTGCACTTGCTATGCAAACCCAGTTTTAAGACAAGTCCCCTAAGCTAGATGTTCATAATGCCAAAAAAAAAAAAAGAGAGATAGAAAACATACACCCATACTAACAAACATCCATACAATGAGAGACTGTTCAATATCAATTTAAAAATTAACGCAGTTAGAGCTATATACTGGCATGGAAAAATATCCATGATACAAACAAGAGGGGGTGGAAAGAGGAGGAAAATGAGCCATAGAATAGTACTGTTGTCTGATTCCATTTATATATTTATTTTACATATACATTTAAAAGTCTGGAAAAAATACACCTCAAATTATTAACCTGGTGAAAGAGAGGTGAGCAGACAAAAGATGGATTTTCATTTTCTCAGTATGTCTGAGTTTACTGTTTTTTACAATGATCCTGATAACTAAGAAGAAATATCAAAATACTTTTTTTCATTTAAGAATAACAATTGGTACAAAAACCAAAAAATAAAAATAAAATAAAGCCAATAACAGGTAATTTGACAACTTTAAAAAGGAATTCATTTGCAAAATATAAAACTTGTGGAAGAACCTGCCTCACCAGATGAAAATCTTATTTTTCTTATGAATTTTCACAAATGTAAACATCCCTGTAACTACCATCACAGTCAAGAAATAGAACATTTCCATCACCCCAGAAAGTTCCCTCATACCTACCTTACCCGTCAATCCCCACATGTGCATGCGCACACACACACACATACATGCAGACCTAGGCAACCACTGATCTATCCCTATAGATTTCTATCCCTATAGATCTGCCTTTTCTCAAATTTTACATTGAAATCAACAGTTCTCTTTTGTGTCCAACTTCTTTACTGCTAATATTTATACATATTGCTGCATGTATCAATAGTTCATCTCCCTTCATTGCTGAAAATTCTACTGTAGATATGTCAATTGCTTATCCATTTGCCTGTCTTCATATGGCTGTAATGCTCCTATGAACATCCTGGTCTTTTCTTCCCTTCCTTTCTGTTCCATTCCATATTTACCTAATAGTCAAATTATCAGATCATATGGCAATTGTACATTTAATTTTGAAAGTACTCAATTTTCCAAAGTGGTTATATTACTTTACATATATATATTTTGTTTGTTTGTTTGTTTTTGTTCGGCGGGGAGGGAGAGACGAAGTCTTGCTCTGTCCCCAGGCTGGAGTGCAGTGGTGCAATCTCGACTCACTGCAAGCTCCGCCTCCCGCAATCTCGGCTCACTGCAAGCTCCGCCTCCCGGGTTCACTCCACTCCTGCCTCAGTCTCCCGAGTAGCTGGGACTACAGGTGCCCGCCACCACGCCCGGCTAATTTTTTGTATTTTTAGTAGTGACGGGGTTTCACTGCAATAGCCAGGATGGTCTCAATCTCCTGCCCTCATGATCTGCCAGCCTCGGCTTCCGAAAGTGCTGGGATTACAGGCGTGAGCCACCACGCCCAGCCTACATTCTTAGAAGCAATGTATGAGAGGTTAGCTGATCCTTAACCTTTCCAACGTGTGGTATTACTCTCATCAATTTTCCTCATTCTGTTTGTTTAGTTGGATCGCCTTGTGGTTTTAATTTACATTTCCCTGATAGTTAATAATATTGAGCATTTTTATATGTATTTAACATTCCATTGATCTACATGTCTGTTGGCACACCAATACCACACTGCCTCAATTAGTGCAGCTTTATAGAAAGTCTTTTTTTTTTTTTTTGAGACAGAGTCTCGCTCTTTCGCCCAGGCCAGACTGCAGTGGCGCTACCTCGGCTCACTGCAAGCTCCGCCTCCCAGGTTCACACCATTCTTCTGCCTCAGCCTCCCGAGTAGCTGGGACTACAGGTGCCCACCACCACGCCCGGCTAATTTTTTGTATTTTTAGTAGAGAGGGGGTTTCACCGTGTTAGCCAGGATGGTCTTGATCTCCTGACCTCGTGATCCACCCGCCTCGGCCTCCCAAAGTGCTGGGATTAAAGGCGTGGGCCACCGCACCCGGCTATATAAAGTCTTTAAATCAGATGTGTAAGCCCTTCAACTCTGTTGTTAACCACAGTATGTCTTCCAATCCATAAACTTGGTACATCTCTCTATTCAGGTCTTTAATGTGTCTCAACAGTATTTATAGTTCAGTGTATAGAGGTCTTTTATATATTTCATTAAACTTTTCCCTACCTTTTTTTTTTTTTTTTAAGAGAGGGGGTTCACTATTTTGCCTGAGCTGCACCTGAACTCCTGGGCTCAAGTAAGCCCCTCACCTCAGCCTTTAGTGTAGCTAGGACTATATGCACATGCCAGTGCACCCAGCTGCTTTTTGATGCTTTATTGAATAGTATTGCTTCAGTTTCCAATTGTATATTGCTAGTATATATAAATAATAGCTTCTTATACACTCACCTCATACCCTCTGGCTATTCTAAATTTATTAGTTCTAATAGTTGTGTGGATTTCTTAGGAATTTCTAGGTACACAGTTATATCATCTAGAAATAAAGACAGTTTTACTACTTCTCAAAGCTGTGAGTCTTTTATTTTTCTTGCTGCCTTGTGGTAATGTTGCCAGTGCAATGTTGAATAAAGGTGGTTAGGGCAGACATCCTTGCCTTGCTCTCAACCATTAAGTATGATGTTGCCTGTGGGTTTTTCACAGATTCACTTTACCAGGCTGAGAAAATTGCCCTTTATTGCTAGTTTAGAGAGTTTGTATAATGAATAGGTGTTAATTTTTGGCAAATGGGTTTTCTGTAACTGCTGATATAATCATCTAATTTTTCTCTTTCACTCCTGTTGATATGGTGAATTACTTGATTCATTAAACTTACCTTCATGGGATTAAAAAAAATAAAATGGTTATGGCATCCTACCATTTATACACTGCCAGATTTGACTGCTAGTTTTTTGGTTTTGCTTTTTTGTTTTTTCATTGTTTTTGTTTGTTTGTCACCCAGGCGGGAGTGCAGTGGCACCATTATGGCTCACTGCAACCTCTACCTCCCCGGCTCAAGCAATCCTCCCACTTCAGCCTCCCAAGTACCTGAGACTACAGGTGCATGCCACCATGCCTGGCTAGTTTTTTGTATTTTTTTTTTTTTTTTTTTTTTGAGACAGAGTTTTGCCATGGTGCCCAGGCTGCTCTTGAAGTCCTGAGCTCAAGAAATCCATCTGCCTTAGTCTCCCCAATATAGAAATGGGGGCCTCCTGTGTGGTTTAGGCTGGTCTTGAACTCCTGTCCTCAAGTGATCATCCTGCCTTGGCCTCCCAAAGTGTAGGGGTTACAGGGTATGAGCCACCACACCAGGCCCAATACTTCTCTCAGTATTAAATTATTAAATTATCCCTATATATTTAAGTCATATTTGGTAGTTTGAATTTTTAAATATATGACTACATTTTATATATTTATTACTATTTTGAAAAATAATTTTTGCAACTATACTCATTATAGTTTACTATTTTGGGGCATCATTTTCAGAAACAGAATAATCCTAATTGTATTAAATGTATTACTTTTATAATCACGGGAAAAGTTACAAAGAAAGCCTAAAAATAGTGATAATAAAACTCCAGATACCTACCACTTTTTAAACATTTATTTTTTCTTTAGGTTCTGGGACTCTGATTACAAAATCTTGACAGGTCAGTTTTCATCTCATTCTACATTTTAGAATATATATACTATCATACATATACTACTTTATATATATATAAAGTAGTATATGTATGATAGTATATATATTCTAAATATATATACACATATGAATGAAACATTCCTGAAAAGCTGCTCCTAAGACAAAAATCTATCTTTCAAGTACCACCATTCTCAAATCTCCCTTTGTAAAATCAAACCATGTTTCCAGTATTAGTGGCTTTTCTCTCTTCCTGCAATTCTCTTCCCCTAAATATTTCTATTGCCCCACCCCTCACCTCATTTAGCTCTAAACTAAAATGTCACCACTTTGGTGAAGCCTTCCTTGGCTGCCCTAATTAAAGTACTCCCTACCAACTTCTCTATCCAGCTCCAGTCCTGAATTATTTTTCATAACATTTCTGAAATATTTATCCCCAGTGCCTAGAAAAGTACTTGATAGACAGTTAAGTGGTGAATTAGTATTAGTCAAAGGAAAAAACGAATGAAAATAAGTGGCCACTTACGTAGCATAAACAAAAAACTCCCCAGAATAGTCTGCCCTACTCTAGGGCCACACTACCTGACATGCTCATTAAGGATACAGTCAGCCGGGCGCGGTGGCTCACGCTTGTAATCCTAGCACTTTGGGAGGCCAAGGCAGGCAGATCACGAGGTCAGGAGATCGAGACCACGGTGAAACCCCGTCTCTACTAAAAATACAAAAAAAATTAGCCAGGCGTGGTGGCGGGCACCTGTAGTCCCAGCTACTCGGAGAGGCTGAGGCAGGAGAATGGCGTGAACCCGGGAGGCGGAGCTTGCAGTGAGCCGAGATCGCGCCACTGCACTCCAGCCTGGGTGACAGAGCGAGACTCCGTCTCAAAAAAAAAAAAAAAAAAAAAAAAGGATATAGTCTTCGTCTGACTTCCTTTATAAAATGTGATCACCCTGTAAGACTACCACATAAATCACTAGTCAATAATAACTTGGTAAAGTCATTTCACTTATGAGATTATTTCTTCCACGATAAGTTCTCCTGGCCGTGAACACTGAAGTTCCATGTAAAGGAAGAAAAATATAAGGAGTATTCCAGAAACAAACTGTTGTCCTCATTTTCCCCATATTAATGATACCTTTTAATCAACACAAGGTAAAGATATTCTGCCTATTGCTTTTGGTGGCTCCCCTCATAGGGTTAAAACAGAGCAAAACTATATGGCAGGAGAAAGCATTTGCGGAAAAAGCAGTATTTGGTCTGGATAATCTAGGAGGGGATGGCAGTTCCCCAATCCCTAATGTCTTCGCTGAGTCATTCCTGGAGGTGATCATACAGAAAGTGAATCTTGAGGGAAGAAATAAGACATTGACGATGGGAAAACAGTATGTTCTGCAGCTGTGGCTTCTCTTAATGGACTTTGTACCAGTTTTGGATTTGAATACAAAAGAAACAAGAGTTTTTGAGTCCACTGAGAAAAGAAAAAGAAGACCTTCACTTTATCCTGTTCCCAGTGAATTTGCCCGTAGCTGATCTGGATCTTAGAAAAATGAGCAGACACCAAAGAGGCAAAAAAAAAGAATCCAGACTACAGAACACACAGAATGATGTCCTAACTTGTTTCTCAAACATGCCATTCTACCGTTATACTGGTAGGAAGCACAAGTAATGCAGCATCTTTCACAGGAAATAGAGAAAACAGATTTTTTTTTTTAAATATAGAAAACTCCATTTTCCCACCTCAGCTCTGAACAAATATTGTCCATTATTATGACAGCTATTGAATTATAATTAGACCCCTTCCAATATTCACTTTTTTTTCCTTTTTTTCCTTCTTTTTTTTTTTTATTTTTTATTATTATACTTTTAAGTTTTAGGGTACATGTGCACAATGTGCAGGTTTGTTACATATGTATACATGTGCCATGTTGGTTTGCTGCACCCATTAACTCGTCATTTAGCATTAGGTATCTCTCCTAATGCTATCCCTCCCCCCTCCCCCCCCTTTTTTTTTTTGAGACAGAGCCCCAATATTCACTCTTTACTGAATGCTGAGAACAGAAGCCAGGACCTAGAAGCCCCTGTATTTCTACTACTGTTATTTTTTTACTCTCATCTAATTCTTCAATGTTATCAATAACAAAATAACCAAATATGCTAATGATTCAAAATCCTACATGCATAAAATTTCAAAACCTGAATTCATTTTCTGACATACTAATTATCTAAATTCGTAAGTGTTTATATGAGATTAAAATACAATGGATCTCCACACTGATTTAGATATAAAATAATCAAGAAACAAAGATAATAAGTACAGCACATACAAAATTCTAACTTAGAATGAATCTAATTTAGGTATTTGGGCATAGTATATACCTACAGTATAATCCAAGACAATGGGTTTTATGAGGGATTTAAATTTAACTCTCAACTAATACTATAGTGTTCTTTCCATTTCTTTCCTCCCTCCAAGTTCATTCTAATATATGTGTGTTCCAACAATTCACGTGAGCCCTGCAGTACCTTCTTCGACCTTCTATTACCTAAATTATATAAGGATACACAACATGTACATGTATAATTTCATGCTTTGTACATTTCTACTCTCAAATATCTGTTTCCTATTAATTTCAAAATTAGTTCATGCACAAATTTCTATGAAGAAAATAGAAATGTAATTCATTGAATGCCTAACCTCTTGATTTTCTACTCCATTGCTGGAAAGCTCCACAATAGTACCTCCACTGTCAACCACTGCTGATGTCATTGTTATTCCCTGAGGAAGCTTCAAACGCTATTAATCAATGAAATTAAAGGTTCATTGATGGTTGCCAGTGTTATAGGTTTGCATTATCATGTTTTAAAAGTCAATAGAGATGGAATGGAGTAGATATCCAGAAATCCAGTCTTCTAAAGATGATTAACCAGAAAGCCTAAAAAGAGGAAGAATTTGAAAAGTTATTTTAAAAATTACAGGAAGGACATAAATAAAGCATAACTTATTTTGCAATCTAATTTTAACACTTAACTAAGAAAAAGAAGATAGGCTTCTACATTCCCATGTCAAAAGAGGGCAGTAATGAACATTCTACTTCTTAAGAGTTAGTAATCAAGTTCATGAACATACTGAATAAGTTCTTAACAAGCAATTGTACATAGGTAGTATTATGATATTCATATTCTAGGAGATAAAATGTTATAACTGTATCAAGTGCAGTGGCTCACGCCTGTAATTCCAGCACTTTGGGAGGCCAAGGCAGGCGGATCACCAGGTCAAGAGATCGAGAGCATCCTGGCCAACATGGTGAAACCCCACCTCTACTAAAAATACAAAAATTAGCTGGGCATGGTGAAGCGTGCCTGTAGTCCCAGCTACCCGGGAGGCTGAGGCAGGAGAATCGCTTGGACCCAGGAGGTGGAGGCTGCAGTAAGCCAAGATGGCGCCACTGCACTCCAGCCTGGCGACAGAGCGAGATTCCATCTCAAAAAAAAAAAGTTGTAAGTTTCTCCCTTTATAAAGATGTTGTTTTATTCCTGAAATATGTTAGTTTCTAGAAATGTTAAAGATCTCTTATTCATTTAATACATAAAATGTGCCAGACTGAGAAAACTTTTAAAACTATTTGCCTATTTAACAAATCAAAAGATTATTGATTCTTAAATATTTCATTCTTCTTCTTTGCCTCATCTGGTTTGTTTGAACAATCACAACTGTCTTTTGCTTATGGCAGCAATCTCATTTTGTATTCACACTTTGAATACAGGAAATGTATGTAAGACAGATTCATTTGAATTGCTTATATTTTCAAATAAAGTAGTTTAAAAATAAAGTAGTTACCACTTGGAATGCCTTCGATATTATTTTATCATACTTCCCTCAATTTTTTTGATATTAGTTCTATCATACTTTCCTCAATTGTTTTGATATTAGTTCAAGATGCAATATAGCAAATGGTTTCAAGTAATTTCTTAACCTCTTACATTTTTTCCCCTTCCTATATCATCGGATTTATGCATTAAATTACTCTTAAAAAATATTTTATTTGATTTCATGTATGCAAAATTTTTCATACAGAGGAAGTATAGAGATTTATTACTAACAGAATTTTTCATGTCAAAAAGAATGCAGAAAAATCAAGCATATTTGAAGACAAAGTATATAGTTCCCATAAATCATTCCATTAATATTATGCCCTTGTATTATGTTTGCCTGCTGGCAATATACAGATATGGAAATAAAATAATAAAGAATTTCCAGAAACTTCTAGAATAAAATGAAATACCTGAAAAAAAGCAGAAATTTCATCTTACTGATCAGTACTATTAGCCTCCTTTTTGATCTTATAAACATAAAATGGAATAGAAAGTCTTTGTATCTTAAGAAGAAAAATTAATAAAATTCCACAGTCCCATCACACTATCACTACATAAGGTACTATTCCCAATATATATAATAATAGCAGAAATAAATTTTACTTACAGTTTGTATGTTAAGTAGTCTAAGCATCCTTCACTATTTTCACAACTTGGGAAGAGCTAAAATCTGAACCAGTAGTTCTTTGGAACTACCAGCGGGAGGAGAAAAAAGACAATATTAATATAATTATATTAAAAAGCACTATGCTCAAATAGATGTGATTGAGATAGTAAATACTTAATAAAACAAATCACTTCCGAAGCCATATGTCACACATTCACATAAGGAATATAATAAATTATTTCTAGGTTTTTGAGAAATCAGAAGTTTTTATCAAACTTAAAATTTTAACTCACCACTACATAACAACTATTGAGTGAGGACAGAATCAACGTATGAAGCCTATGCTCCATATTATGGGCTGCATTTCAAACAGGTTCTTCTTTTTTTTTTTTTTCTCCACTGGGCAAGTTCTAATAACAGGTTCTTAGTAAGTGGCTACAGGTATAACCCCTGCTCCCCAGGAGTATAAAATCAAGTTTGAAAAATAGGACTAGCCCAAAAAACTACTATAAAACAATATTTAATAAGGAAAACAAATTTTTAGAGTTGAGGTCTCACTCTTGTCACCAAGGCTGGATCGCAGTGGTGAGATCACGGCTCACTGCAGCCTCAAATTCCTGGGCTAAAGCTATCCTTCTGCCTCAGCCTCCTGAGGAGCTGGGACTATAGGCATATGCCACCATGCTCAGGTCAGTATTTCTTATTTTTTACTTTTATTTTTAAATATAAGATATTGCTATGTTACCCAGTCTGATCTTGAACTTCTGGCCTCAGGTGATTCTGCCACCTCAGCCTCCTGAGTCACTATTAGACATGTTCCTGCTATCTCACCCCACCGACTTAGCATCAGCACCCATCCAAACATCCCAAGCCCTACTTCTAACTCCAAAGCCTCCTCAAATAGTCCTTCTTTCAAAGGCTAATGTACTGACTTAAGCACTTGATCGTAGGCCTTGTTCCATCAATTATTCCCTTTTTCCTTAACCATCTCTTACTACCATTGGACTTCTTTCCCTCAACATGTAAGCGTTTTCAAGATCCTCTCATCTTAAAAGTAGGAAAGTTGGCTGGGCAAGGTGGCTCAGGCCTGTAATCCCAACACTTTGGGAGAGGGAGGTGGAAGGATCACTTGAGCCCAGGAGCTCCACACCAGCCTGGCCAACATAGGGAAACCCCTGTCTCTACAAAAAATAAAAAACTTAGCCGGACCTGGTAGTGCAAACCTGTAGTCCCAGCTACTTGGTAGGCTGAGGTGGGAGGATTGCTTGAGCCCAGGAGGTTGAGGCCACAGTGAGCTGTGATCCTGCCACTGCACTCAAGCCTGGGTGACAGAGCAAGACCCTGTCTCCAAAAAAAAAAAAAAAAAAAGTCCTCTTCCATTATCCTGCATACCCTTCCAGCTACTGCTCCAGTTCCTTCCTTTCTCAGGTAAGTTTCTAGATAAGAAATCTTTTATATTTTATACTCTGTCTCCACTTTCTGATTTCTCAAGTACTCCTCCTTCTATCAAAGTTTGGCATCCATCCCCACTCAGCTGAAACTTTTACTAAATCCTGCTTGTAGAATCCAATGGATACATTTCTGTCTTCATAGGACTTGATGCCTCTGAAGCATCTGACACTGTTAATCACTCCCTTCTTGAAACTCTACCTTGAATTTATCTTTTCCCTCTCTGGCTACTCCCTTTCAATTCCCCCTTGCAGGCTCAACCCTCATTTTCAAGGGGCCTGGGACAAGAATACAAATGGAAGCCTACATACCATGTGTCTAAGTATTTTTAAAAGTTCTAAATCAAGCTGTTAAATTATTATTCCACCCTCCTATCTTGACTAATAATAACCTGAAAGGCCAAGTTCTATTTTTGAGTTCTCAGGCTCCCTTCATGTTACGTAGGGACATAGGAAGGAAAGTCCATACCCCTTTCCCCTCATCTGCAGCCAACTCCTTTTCTCTTCCCACTTTTAGCTCCACTTTATACTACGAAGAACTTCATATGCACACATATATAAAGCCTACAGGTCCAAGCTCTGGTCACCTGACTGCAAACAGCTGCTCCTTGGCCATCCCTTAAACACAGGGGATCCCATATATGTTGTACAGTCAAGAGAGGAAAGAATCAGAGAAGAGAGTTGTGAAGGGACACATGGGCAGGAAATTCTAGGATCAAATATTCAAAGACTGATCTAGAAAGAGACCAGGTAGACTAGTCTAGTCACCCTGGCCCTCCCAAAGTCTTCACTCTATGGGTAGGGGTGTAGCTGCTGGAGGAAGGCCATATGAGGACCTTTAAAGCACAGGTCTTTTGTTCCCAGTTGGTGAAGTCTTAGGACAGTGCTGCTCTCTGGTCAACCTACAGGTGGGTGTTTCCAGGATCCCATCCCTAGTCCTTTTCTCTTCAGATTCTTTACACTCTTTCTAAGGTATGAAATCTACTCCTACAGCTTCACTCAAATCTCTCTTTCAGATTTGTCTACTAGATGTTTTATTGCCTCTACTTCATTGAAATTAGATAAGGTATACATAAATACTAAGCACTGATGCCAGGATAACCCAAATACTCCATTCATTAATTCAATCACACAACAAATACTAAATGAGCACTATTATATGATAGCACAATTTTAGGTGCCCGGGCCCAGTAGTGAAAAAAGGCGAAGTCCCTGTTTTTATGGATCTTACACTGCAGAGGAGAGAGAAAAAAATAAAATAGTATACCATACATGTAGATGGTGATGAAGGCTAAGGAGTTAAATTAACCAAAGAGATAGGGATTATTTGGCAGGGAGAGCAGCCAATTCAGATTGAGTGGTCAGATAAGGACTCACTAAAAAAGTGACATATGAGTAAAAACCCAAAAGTGGAAGTGAGTTGTGGCAATGCCTGGTGGAAGAGCCTTCTAGTCAAAAGAAATTCAACACCCTCAAGAGGATGTATGCCTGACTAGTTAAAGGATAGGCAAGGGGACCCAATACAGCTGAAGTGCAGTGAGCAAGAGGAAGAAAGAATAGTTGAAGAAGAGGACAGAAAGGTAAGGGAAGGAAGCCAAGTAGGTCCCCTGTAAGGACTCTGACTTCAGAGAGAAGAAAGGTTTTACACAAAAAGATGATCTGATTATTATAAGGATCATTCAGATGCTGGGTTGAGAACAGACAAGGGGACAAGAACAGAAACGGGTCAGTTAGCAGGCTGCAATAATATATGTTGTACAAAAATAATTGCAGTTTTGCCATTACTTTTAATGTAATGCAAACTACTTTTGCACCAACCCATAATTAGATGAGAAGTGATACTGGCTGGGACCAGAGTGGTAGTTCTGGAGGTAGTGAAAAGTGATCATAGCCAAGCATGATGGCACACCCCTTTGTCCCAGCTACTCGGGACGCTGGGCAGGTTGAAGCTGCAGTGATCCAAGATCTCACTGCTGCACTCCAGCTTGGGTGACAGAGTGAGACCTTGTCTCAGTTAAAAAAAAAAAAAAAAAAAAAAAAGTGGTCAATCTTTAGATATATTTTGCAGATAAAAGGATGACATTTGCAAGCAAAATTGATGTGGATTGATTGGTATGAGAGAAAGAAGTCAAGAATGAATCCAGGCTGGAGGATTCTCAGAAGATGATGGAGTAGGATGCACCAGGAATCTGTATCCCTATTTAGACAACAACTGCACTGGCAGAATCTACCTAATGTAATTATTTTGGAACTCTGGAAGATACTAAAGGCTTACAACCTCCAAGGGAAGGCTTGGACAATAAACTGTGGTTAATTTCAGTCATTCTAGCTCTCAGCACAGTAACAGCTACCCATTCCCCCAACTCGAGGTTAGACAGCTGTGCATGTGTTCCTGGAACAGTCTGCATGCAACTTGTGAGGGCCATGGTAAGCAAAAAGGACTATTTTCCAAATATCAGAGATCTGTGCTCTGATCACTGATTATTGTTTCTGATCACAGAGAAGCACACAAAGAAATGAGTAGATATTATTGTTATGCCTCCCTTCACTGTTGCAAGCCTCTCCCCCTCTGGCTGAAGTCACTTCTAGGGGATTTAAAAGGCCAGCAAACCCCATTTTACTCTTTTTTCCCTTTTGAGAGCCACACACTGAAGACTAGGACATTTGGCTGGGCGCGGTGGCTCACATCTGTAATCCCTGCACTTTGGGAGGCCAAGGTGGGCAGATCACTTGAGGTCAGGAGTTCAAGGCCAGCCTGGCCAACATAGTGAAACCCCATCTCTACTAAAAATACAAAAAATAGCCCAGTGTGGTGGCAGGCACCTGTAATCCCAGTTACTCGGGAGGCTGAGGCAGGAGCTTGAGCCCGGGAGGCGGAGGTTGCAGTGAGCCAAGATCGAGCCACTGCACTCCAGCCCGGGCAACAGAGAAAGACTCTGTCTCAAAATAAAAAATAAAATGAAGACTAGAACATTCAAAAACTATATATATGGAAAAATGTGGAAAGTGACCACACATGCCCAGGCTCAGAAAAGACCTGAGAAGACCTTAAACACACCTTAGGCTGATTCTTGCCACAGAATCAGCCTACAAAAATTTAACTTTTAATTAAAAAAAAAAAATCCCACCCTCCCCAAGATGGTAGACTGGAGGCAGTGTTGGCATGCCTCTCCACTTGGAAAGAAAAAATAGCGGGTAGAGACACAAACTGTGAACTTTTTTCAAAGAAGCAATGCAGGAACTTAATGGAAAAATGGAAAGAAACCACAGATCCTTTGAAAGAAGGGGCAGGCTGCAGTCTACACCATGAGCCAGGTAAAAAACTGTAAGTCCGCAGAGTGTGAGACGGAGAGAGATTACCTCCAGAGTATACACCCCTACTATGAAAACTGGAAATCCGGCCCACAGAGGAAGGCTTTAACCCCACCCAGTGCTAAAACTGATATAGGGAGCGGTGGAGAATATACAAGAAGGACCAGGGGCGGGAAGAGCCTTGTGCATATTCCCAGTCTCCAACGCAAACCAAGGGAAGCTATTCCTGATTCTATGTCACAGGAGAGTTCACAAAGTTCTGCCAACTAACTCAGGCAGTGGTTGCAGGTTGAAAGAAGCTCCCAATTTGAAATTCAAAATACAATCTCAAGTGGGGATGAACTGCCTTGGCTGAACTGGGCGGATGACTGGGAAGTGTGCTATAACCACAGACACAGGAGTTGGGTGCTCTGGCATTGCCAGTGGATGAAAAGGGGCGTGGCCTGAAAGCTCAGGTTCCTGTATGTAAACAGCTTGGAATTTAGCTAGCTGCTGCTAGTGAACACTCTGAGTGAGAGACCTGCCTTGCCAAGTGTGTAGGAGGAGCTGGATGAGACTTACTCCCACCTGCTACTCCCCACTCCCTGCATGAACTCTTCTGTGAAGTAGAGGCAGCTAAGCCTTTTCCTGGAACGTTACAGTGGCCAGGGAATGGCTCCAAAAGCCCAACATGGGTCTGTGCTTACACCACACATGCAGAGCCAAAGAGAAGGCCTGCCTGACGAAGCCCCCACCTGGCTTTGCCCTCCACCTGCCCTGGTAGGTTAACACAAAAGAGAAACTTTGGGAGCTCTATGGCGAGCTCTATGGCCTCACCCATCATCTGATAAACCAAAATACCTCCCATGGGTAACACAGGACAAGCAGAAATCCCACCTGTTCAACCACAGCTGGCACTCTTTTGCAAGCACCACCTCCTGGCTGGAGGCCAACAGACACAGTTTATTACAGCATCTACAGGTAAAATAACATTGCACCCAGGAAGGAGAAAACTTATGCATGACCTCAGCTATCAGCACTGTCTGCAGTACCGTGGCTAACCAGGATGTCCTGAGTCTGTCCACATGACCAGTTTATTAATACTACAACCAGCATTTAAGAAAGCCAACGCACTATGGCTATTTACAACCAAGGAATCTCACAATGTATGTCATTCCCCTGTTACCCCATGAGAGGTGGTGCTGGTACACATTGCTGGGAGACTTGAGGACGGATAACATCACTGGATCCCTTGAAGACATTCCCCAGAATCAGCCTGGAATGTGGCAGCCCCACTGGGCAGCTAGACCCAGAGGAGCAGCAGTACTCACAGTAGTCCGGTTCTCAGGGACTCCTACTCCTAGGGGAAGGGGGACAGCACCACATCAAGGAAGCAACCTGTTCTTCATTCTATGAAGTCAGTATCAGCCTGATACCAAAACCAGGAAAGGATATAACAAAAAGAAAGAAAACTATAGACCAATATCCCTGATGAACACAGACGTAAAAATCCTCAACAAAATACTAGCTAACCAAATCAAATGGCACATCAAAAAGATAATATACCATGATCAAGTGGGTTTAATCCCAGGAATGCAGGGATGGTTTAACATATGCAAGTCAATAAATGTGATATATCACATAAACAATTAAAAACAAAAACCACATGATTGTTTCAATAGATGCAGAAAAAACATTCAATAAAATCAAGCATCCCTTTATGATAAAAATACCCAACCAACAAGGCACAGAAGGGAATTATCTCAAAATAATAAAAGTCATATATGACAAAGCCATAGTCAACATCATACTGAATGGGAAAAAGTTGCAAGCATTCCCCCTGAGAACTGGAATAAGACAAGGATGCTCACTTTAATCAATTCTTTTCAACATAGTACTTTATGTCCTAGCCAGAGCAATCAGGCATGAGAAAGAAATAAAGGGCATCCAAATTGGAAAACAGGAAGTCAAACTATCGCTATTTGCTGATGATACGATCGTATACCTACGAAATGCTGAAGATTCCTCCAGACTACTAGATTTGATAAGTGAATTTAGTAAAATCTTAAGTTACAAAGTCAATGAACACAAATCCAGTAGCACTGCTATACAACAACAATGAGCAAGCTGAGAATCAAATTAAGAACTGAATCCATTTTATAACAGCTGCAAAAATATATATAAAATACCTAGGAATATACTTAACCAAGGAGGTGAAAGAGCTCTACAAGAAGAACTACAAACTCTGATGAAAGAAACCATAGATAACACAAACAAATGGAAACACATCCCATGCTCTTGGATTGGAAGAATCAATATCATGAAAATGACCATACCATCTAAAGCAATCTACAGATTCAATACAAATCTGATCAAAACAGCAACATCATTTTTCACAGATTTAGAGAAAGAAAATCCTAAAATTCATATGAAACCAAAAAAGAGGCTGAATAGCCAAAGCAATCCTAAGCAAAAAGAACAAATCTGAAGGCATCACATTATTGGACTTCAAATTATACCAGGCTATAGTTAACAGAACAGCATGGTACTGGTATAAAAGCAGACACATGGACCAATGGAACAGATTAAAGAATCCAAAAATAAAATCAAATATCCACAACCAACTCTCTTCAACAAAGCATGAAAAACATAAATTGGGGAAAAGACACCCTATTTAATATATGGTGCTGAGAAAACTGGCTAGCCACAAGTAGAAAATGAAACTGGATCCCTGTCTCTCACCTTATACAAACATCAACTCAAGATGGATCAAAGATTTAAATCTAAGATCTAAAACCATAAAAATCCTAGAAGATAACCTAGAAAAAAACTCTTCTGGACATTGGCCTAGGCAAAGAATTCATGACTAAGACCCCAAAAGCAAATGCAACTAAAACAAAAATAAATAAATGGGACCTAATTAAACTAAAAGGCTTCTGTACAGCAAAAAATAATAATCAGCATCATCATCAGAGTAAACAGACAACCCACAGAATGGGAGAAAATATTTGCAACTGTGCATCCAACAAACGACCAATGTCCAGAATCCACAGGGAACTCAAACAAATCAGCAAGAAAAAAAAAATAATCCCATGAAAAAGTGGAAAAATGACATGAACAAACATTTCTCAAAAGAAGATATACAACTGGCCAACACACAAATGAAAAAGTGCTCAATATCACTAGTCATTCAGGGAAATGCAAATGAAAACCACAATGACACACCATCTTACTCCTGCAAGAATGGCCATTATTAAAAAGTCAAAAGACAATAGATATTGGCACAGACTTGATGAAATGGAAACACTTATACACTGCTGGTGGAAATGTAAATTAGTGCAACCTCTATGAGAAACAGTATGGAAATTTTTTTTGTTGAGACAGAGTCTCACTCTGTCGCCCAGGCTGGAGTGCAGTGGCGCGATCTTGGCTCACTGCAACCTCCTTTCCCCGGGTTCAAGCGATTCTCTTTCCTCAGCCTCCCAAGTAGCTGGGATTACAGGCACCTGCCACTGCGCCCAGCTAATTTTTTTTTGTATTTTTAGTAGAGACGGGGTTTCAACATCTTGACCAGGCTGGTCTTGAACTCCTGACCTCATGATTTACCTGCCTTGGCCTCCCAAAGTGCTGGGATTACAGGTGTCAGCCACCACGCCTGGCCAGAGATTTCATTCTTTCTTTTTTTTTGAGATGGAGTTTCACTCTTGTTGCCCAGGCTGCAGTGCAATGGCACGATCTCGGCTCACCGCAACCTCCGCCTCCCAGGTTCAAGCAATTCTCCTGTCTCAGCCTCCCGAGTAGCTGGGATTACAGGCATGTGCCATCACACCTGGCTAATATTTTTGTATTTTTAGTAGAGACGGGGTTTCACCATGTTAGCCAGGATGGTCTCGATCTCCTGACCTCGTGATCCACCCGCTTCAGCCTCCCAAAGCGCTGGGATTACAGGCATGAGCCACCACGCCCAGCCAGAGATTTCTTAAAGAACTAAAAGTACATCTACTATTTGATCCAGCAATCCTACTACTGGGTATCTACCCAAAGGAAAAAAAGTCAACATATCAAAAAGACATCTGTACATGTAGGTTTATGACAGCACAATTCACAATTGCAAAGATTTGTAACTAACTGTGTGGCTGTCGATCAATGAACAAAGAAAATGTGGTATATATGCACCATGGAATACTATTCAGCCATAAAAAAGAACAAAATCATGTATTTTGCAGCAACTTGGATGGAGTTGGAGGCCATTATTCTAAGTGAAGTAACTCAGGAAAGAAAAACCAAATACCATACGTTCTCACTTATAAGTGGGAGCTAAGCTCTGAGTACACAAAGGCATACAGAGTGATATAATGGACTATGGAGAAGGGGGAGGGTAAGAGTAGAGGTGAGGGATAAAAAGACTACACAGTGGGCACAATATACACTACTTGGGTGACAGGTGCACTAAAATCTCAGATTTCACCACTATACCATTCATTCATGTAACCAATAATCACTTATACCCCAAAAGTGATTGAAATTTTTTTTAAAGAACCAAAGACAATAAAAACACAATAACAATAACAAAAAACAGCAAATCCTGGGGAAGAAGAAGACTCTATTTCCAGAGTAACACATGAGATTCAAATGTTCAGTTTTCTCCAAGAACTCATAAGGCAAACAAAAAACCAGGAAAGGATGGGCCATTCAAAGGAAAAAATAAATAAATCAACAGACACTGTTCCTGAAAAACATCTGATGGCTAATCTACTACACAAAGACTTTAAAACAACTATTTAAATATGCCCCAAGAACTAAAGAAAGATGTGGGGAAAGTCAAGAAAACAATATATGAACAAAATTAAAACACCAATAAAGAAACAGAAAATCTGAAAAGAAACCAAAGGGAAATTCTGGAGCTGAAAAGTATAACTGAAATGAAAAATTCACTAGAGAAATTCAAAGGCATATTTGAGCAAGCAGAAGAGAATCAGTAAACTTGAAGACAGATACTAAAAGTTACTGAGTGTAAGGAACAGAAACAAAGAAAGATTGGAAAACGACTGAAAAGACCTAGAGGATCTGTGGGATACCATCAAGCTAACCAACATATGAATTTTGGGGGTCTCAGAGGGAGAAAAATAAAGAGGCAGAGAAAATATTTGAAGAAATATTAGCTGAAAACCTCCCAAATTTGATGAAAGACCCTAATAAAAACATCCAAGGAGCTCAACAAACTCCAAGTAAGATAAATTCAAAGAGACCCACACCAACACATGATATAATCAAATTTTCAAAAACTGAACACAAAGAGAAATGGTTGAAAGCAGCAAGAAAGAAAAGATTTATCACATGCAATGGTTACACAATAAGATTATCAGTAGATATCTCATCAGAAACTTTAGAGGCCATAAGGCAGTAGGCCAATATATTCAAATTGCTAAAAGAAAAGAACTGCAGCCAATAGAGGTAGCGGGCACCTGCTGTCCATTACTCAGAAGGCTGAGTTGAGAGGATTACTTAAGCCCAGGAGTTCAAGCCCAGCCTATGCAACATAGCAAAACCCTGTCTTCAAAAAATGAATAAAAAATACGGCTGAATGCAGTGGCTCACACCTGTAATCCCAGCACTTTGGGAGGCCAACGTGAGCAGATCACCTGAGGTCAGGAGCTCCAGACCAGTCTGGCCAACATGATGAAACCCCATCTCTATCAAAAATACAAAAAATTAACTGGGCTTGCTGACGCGTGCCTGTAGTCCCAGCTACTCGGGCAGCTGAGGCAGGAGAATCCCTTGGAGGCAGGAGAATCCCTTGAACCCAGGAGACGGATTGTGAGCCAAGATTGTGCCACTGCACTCCAGTCTGGGTGACAGAGCGAGACTCTATCTCAAAAAAAAAAAAAAAAAAAAGGAATAAAAAATAAAGAAAGAAAAAAGAGAAAGAAAACACCTGCCCACAAAGGATCCTATATCCAACAAAACCATCCTTTCAAAGTGAGGAGAAAGACTTAAATGGAAAACCCAAAACTAAAAAAACCTGGAAGACAACATAGGCAATACCATTCAGGACATATGAAAGGGCAAGGATTTCATGACAAAGACACCAAAAGCAACTGCAACAAAAGCAAAAATTGACAGATAGGATCTAATTAAACTAAAGAGCTTCTGCATGGCAAAATAAACTATCAACAACAGACAACCTACAGAATGGAGAAAAATTCCACAAACTATGCATCCAACACAGATCTAATATCCAGCATCTACAAGGAACTTAAACAAATATAAAAAAAAAAAAAAAAACCTGATTAAAAAAGTGGGCAGGCCAGGCACTCCCAAAGCGCCAGGATTGGAAGGCCAAGGCAAGTGG
The DNA here is from genome assembly GCF_009828535.3 of Hylobates moloch. Classification (NCBI taxonomy): domain Eukaryota; kingdom Metazoa; phylum Chordata; class Mammalia; order Primates; family Hylobatidae; genus Hylobates; species Hylobates moloch. The sequence continues at coordinate 130,494,462 of NW_026652278.1, forward strand.
ATCACTTAAGACCAGGAGTTCGAGATTATCCTGGTCAATATATAGAAACCTCATCCCTACTAAAAATATAAAAATTAGCCAGCTGTGGTGGCACACGCCTGTAGTTCCAGCTACTTGGGTACCTGAGGCATGGGAATCACTTTAACCCAGGAGGTGGAGTTTGCGGTCCAGATCATGCCACTGCACTCCAGCCTGGGTGACAAAGCAAAAAAACAAACAAAAACAAAGTGGGCAAAGGACATGAACAGACACTTCTGAAAAGAATACATGCGGCCAACAATGATATGAAAAAAAGTTCAACATCGTGGATCATTAAAGAAATGCAAATCAAAACCATAATAAGACATGATCTAACACCAGTCAGAATGGCCACTGTTAAAAAGTCACAAAATAACAGATACTGGTGAGGCTGTGGAGAAAAAAGGAATGCTTATACACTGTTGGTGGGAGTGTAAATTACTTCAGCCACTGTGGAAGACAGTGTGATTCCTCAAAGACCTAATGACAGAAATACCATTCAACCAAGCAATCCCATTACTGGGTATATACCCAAAGGAATATAAATCATTCTATTATAAAGACACATGCATATGTATGTTCACTGCACCACTATTCACAATGGCAAAGACATGGAATCAACCTAAATGTCCATCAGTGATAGGCTAGATAAAGAAAACATGGTACATATAAACCATGGAATACTATCCAGCCATAAAAAAGTATGAGATCATGGCCTTTGCAGGAACATGGATGGATCTGAAGGCCATTATACTTAGAAAACTAACACAAGAAGAGAAAACCAAATACCACATGTTCTCACTTATAAGTGGGAGCTAAATGATGAGAACACATGGACACATAGAGGGGAATAACACACACCGGGGGTGTTCTGTGGTTGGAGGGTAGGAGGAGAGAGAGAATCAGGAAAAACAACTAATGGGGACTAGGCTTAGTACCTGGATGATGAAATAATCTGTAAAACAAACCCTCATGACACAAGTTTACCTATGTAACAAATTTGCACTTGTACCCTGAACTTGAAAGTTAAAAAAAAAAAGAAACAAACAAACAGACTGGAAATGAAAGAATGGAAAAAGATATTCCACACAAATAATAAGCACAAGACAGCAGGAGTAGCTATATGAATATTAAACAAAATAGACTTAAAATGAAAAAAGTTTAAAGAAACAAAAGACATTATATATTAATAAAAGGTACAATAAAGCAACAAAATATAATGACTATAAACATTTATATGCCTAATGACCATCAAAATATGATACAAAAACTAACAGAATTGAAAAGAGAAATAGACAGTTCTACAACAATAGTTGGAGACTTCAATACTCCTCCTTTCAATAACGAACAGAACCCTGGACAGAAAATAGCTAAGAAAAGAGAGGTCTTGGCCAGGCGCAGTGGCTCACACCTATAATCCCAGCACTTTGGGAGGCCAAGGCGGGCAGATCACGAGGCCAGGAGATCGAGACCATCCTGGCTAACACGGTGAAACCCCGTCTCTACTAAAAATATAAAAAATTAGCCGGGCGAGGTGGCAGGCGCCTGTAGTCCCAGCTACTCGGGAGGCTGAGGCAGGAGAATGGCGTGAACCCCGCGGGCAGAGCCTGCAATGAGCAAAAATTGCGCCACTGCACTCCAGCCTGGGCGACAGCGAGACTCCGTCTCAAAAAAAAAAAAAAAAAGAAAAAGAAAAAAAGAAAAGAGAGGTCTTAAATAACACCATAAACCAACTAGACCTAACAGACATATACAGAACACTCTAACAACAACAGAATACACATTCTACTCAGGGTATGAGGGACATCTTCTATGACAGACCATATGTTAGGTCACAGATTAAGTCTCAATAAATTTTAAAAGACATATTAACTATGTTCTCTGATCATAATGGGATGAAGTTAGAAATCCATAACATAAGTAAAACTGAAAAATTCACAAAACAATACATTCTTTTTTTTTTTTTTTGGGGGGGGGGCGGAGTCTTGCTCTGTCACTCAGGCTGGAGTGTAGTGGCGCCATCTCGGCTCACTGCAAGCTCCGCCTCCCGGGTTCACGCCATTCTCCTGCCTCAGCCTCTCCGAGTAGCTGGGACTACAGGCGCCCGCCACCACACCCAGCTAATTTTTTTTGTATTTTTAGTAGAGACAGGGTTTCACCATGGTCTCGATCTCCTGACCTCGTGATCTGCCCGCCTCGGCCTCCCAAAGTGCTGGGATTACAAGTGTGAGCCAGCGCGCCCGGCCAACAATGCATTCTTAAACAACCAAAAGATTGTAACCATGATCAAGCAGGATTTATTCCTGAAATGTAAGGATGGTTTGACATATAAAAATGGATCAATGGCTGGGCTTGGTGGCTCACACCTGTAATGCCAGCACTTTGGGAGGCAGAGGTAGGTGGATCACCTGAGTTCAGGAGTTTGAGACCAGCCTGGCCAACATGGTGAAAGCCCGGTCTCTACTAAAAATACAAAAATTAGCCAGGCATGGTGGCGCATGCCTGTAGTCCCAGCTACTTGGGAGGCTGAGGCAGAAGAATCGCTTGAGCCCAGGAGGCAGATGTTGCAATGAGCCGAGATCATGCCACTGCATTCCAGCCTGGGTGACAGAGTGAGACTCCATTTCAAAAAAAAAAAAAGGATCAATGTAATATACCACATCAACAGATGAGAGAAAAAAACCACGTGATCATCTCAATTGATATAGAAAAAGCACTAGACAAAATTCAACCCCTTTCATGGTAAAAACACTCAACAAACTAAGAATACAAGGAATCTACCTCAACAAAATAAAAGCCATATGTGAAAAACCTACAGCAAAAACCACATTCAACCTTGAAAAACTGAAAGCTTTTCATCTAAAATCAGGAATAAGCAAGGATGCCCACTTTCACCACTTTCTGTTTGTTTGTTTCCCGAGACGGAGTTTCACTTTTGTCGCCCAGGCTGGAGTGCAGTAGCACGATCTCAGCTCACTGCAACCTCCGCCTCCCGGGTTCAAGTGATTCTTCTGCCTCAGCCTCCTGAGCAGCTGGGATTACAGGCGCCCACCACCACATTCGGCTAATTTTTGTATTTTTAGTAGAGACGGGGTTTCACCATGTTGGCCGGGCTGGTCACAAACTCCTGACCTCAGGTGCTCTGCCTGCCTAGGCCTCCCAAAGTGCAGGAATTACAGGCATGAGCCATCGTGCCTGGCCTCACTTTCACCACCGCGCCTGGCCTCACTTTCACCACTTTCATTCAACATAGTACTAGGAGTTCTAGCCAAAGGAATTAGATAAGAAAAAGAAATAGGCCAGGTGCAGTGGCTCACACCTGTAATCCCAGCACTATGGGAGGCTGAGGCGGGTGGATCATGAGGTCAGGAGTTTGAGATCAGCCTGGTCAACTGCCCAAAAAACTACTTTTTTTTCTTTACCATTGTGAATGCTATTCTGAAAATTCATGTACAAGACATATGTTCTGTGTGAATGTTTTCATTTCTTTCACATATATAGCCAGGAGAAGAAGTGCTAGAGCACAGTAAGTGTATGTTTAACATTTTGAGGAAATGACAAGCTTTTCCAAAGTGGCTACACCATTTCACATTCCCACCAGCAGCATTTGAAGATATCCAGTTCTCCATATCCTCACCAACAAAATGTTTTAGGTAATTTGTTATGCAGCAATAGATAACTACTACATCATTTTGGTAGATGCGGTACAAATGTCTTCATAAAATTCAACATCCTTTTAAAATTTAAGAAAAAAATTCAACCAAGACTCAAAAACAAGATATTTTAAACTTTCTCCCAGTATTGAGAACAAACAAATTTACCTACAATTACCACCTTAATTCAACACTTGTACTGACAATCCTAACCAATTCGGTAAGAAAAGCAAATAAACAGCGTAGGAATTGGAAAGGAAGAAATGATGCACCACGTAAAATATACTATCTACATAGGAAATTTAAAATAGTCTTCAGATATCAGAAGAAATAAGAGGGTTTGCTAAGTCTCTCAACATAAATCAATAGATGAAAATCAGCTGTTTTTCTATAGGCCAGCAACAAAGTATAATTTTTTAAAAGAATATCATTTACTGCTGGGCATGGTGGCTCACGCCTGTCATCCCATCACTTTGGGATGCTGAGGCAGGCAGATCGTGAGGTCAGGAGTTCGAGACCAGCCTGGCCAACATGGTGAAACCCCACCTCCACTAAAAATACAAAAATTAGCTACGCGTGGTGGCACGCGCTTGTGGTCCCAGCTACTTGAGAGACTGAGGCAGGCAAATCACTTGAATCCAGGAGGCAGAGGTTGCAGTGAGCCAAGATCGCACCACTGCACTCCAGCCTGGGTGACAGAGTGAGACTCCGTCTCAAACAAATACAAATAAAAATAAAAAACCAAACAGTATCATTTACCATAGCCATAAAAACTACAAACCTAAGAATAAATCTAACCAAAAGGGTATATATGATTTTTATAAAGAAAATCATAAAATTCCTTGAAAAAAATTCTACATGGGCAAATACCATGTTCATAGGTAGGTATACTCACTATCTTAAGGATGTCAATTCTCACCAAATTAATCTATCAAAAAATTCAATGTATTTCCAGTTAAAAATCCCAAGAGGGTTTTACAAAAATCTTGACAAAGATAGTAAAAAAATGTATCTGGGTCAGGCACAGTAGCTCACACCTCTAGTCACAGCACTTACAAAGGCTGAGGTGGGTGGATCATTTCAGGCCAGGAGCTTGAGACCAGCCTAGGCAACATGGTGAAACCCCATCTCTATAAAAAATATAAAAATTAGCTGGGCGTGGCCAGGCACAGTGGCTCACGCCTGTAATCCCAATACTTTGGGAGGCCGAAGCAGGTGGATCGCCTGAGGTCAGGCATTCGAGACCAGCCTGGCCAACATGATAAAACCCCTAAAAATACTAATAAAAATACAAAATGTCTCTACTAAAAATACAAAAAATTAGCCCAGCGTGGTGGCAGGTGCCTGTAATCCCAGCTACTCAGGAGGCTGAGACAGGAGAATTGCTTGAACCCGGGAGGCGGAGGTTGCAGTGAGCCGAGATCGCACCATTGCATTCCAGCCTGGGCAACAACAGCAAAACTGCATCTCAAAAAAAAAAAAAAAAAAAAAATTAGCTGGGCGTGGTGGTGCACACCTGTAGTCCCAACTGTGGAGGTTGAGGTGGGAGAACCACTTGAGCCCAGGAGATTGAGGTTGCGGTAAGCCGTGATCACACCAGTGCAGTCCTCCCTGGGTGACAGAGTGAGACCCTGTCTCAAAAAATATATATATATGTGAATAAGCAAAGGGCAAAAGTCAGCCACGACCCTCCTCAAGAACTGCTCTAGTCTATACTAACTAGGCAATAAGGTAATGGTGTAGATATACTCAAATATGCCAATGGAACACAATATAGAGGCCAGAAAAAGACCCATGCATATTGAAAACTTAATACAGGAAAGAGGTAAATTAAAATCAATGAAAAAGAGAGCTGGCTGGGCGTGGTGGCTCATGCCTGTAATCCCAGCACTTTGGGAGGCCGAGGCGGGTGGATCACGAGGTCAGGAGATTGAGACCATCCTGGCTAACACAGTGAAACCCCGTCTCTACTAAATAAAATACAAAAAAATTAGCCAGGCTTGGTGGCGGGCATCTGTAGTCCCAGCTACTCAGGAGACTGAGGCAGGAGAATGGCGTGAACCCGGGAGGCGAGCTTGCAGTGAGCCGAGATCGCACCACTGCGCTCCAGCCTAGGCGACAGAACGAGACTCCATCTCAAAAAAAAAAAAGAATGAAAGAAAAAGAGAGCTATTTAATAAATTGTGCGGGTACAAATGATTGGCCACACAAGATTTAAAATTTTTAATTACTGCCTCTCATCAATCACAAATTACAGATACAGTAAAGATCTAAATATATGAAATGTTCCTAAAAATTAGAAGAAAATATAGAATATCTTAATGAACTCACAACTAAGAAAAAATTATTAGATGAGACACTGAAAGCAAAAAGCAAAGAATTGGTTTTGACTATACCAAAACTGTTTAAATTTTATTGTTTGGTTTATAACAATATAAACCAAAACAAGGCTGAAAAATCAAGCGACTAGCAAAAGTTATTTGCCTCTCCCACCCCAAAAAAGGTGGGGATTGGGGGATTCCTACTAATTAATAAAAAACATAGGCAATGTAAATTCTGTTTTGTATTAAGGCCCACATGGGTAAATCTGATGTGAGTTCTTGTCAAGGTTCGAGTTCTCACGTGGAATGATGGATTCATGTGTTTGTTATATTATTAAAAACAGGCAACTGCCATGCTTGAGCTATTATTTGTGTCATGAATCAAGGATTATAAATTACCTAATTTTTATAACTAGGGTCCAAAGAGGAGCTTAAAAAGGGTACTGATTTTATTAATTTCCCACCCAATATGTGAAAACTGATCACGTGAATTGGTTCTTGAAAGTTTGTCATGAAAACTGAATAGTTTGTCATGAAAATATGAAAATTAAATACTATTTACTAACCCTTTGACAAATTCTCTTTTTATAATTTTCCAACAGGTTGTCCTTTTTTCTGATTTAATTGCTTCGTAATACAAGTCTTAATTTGTGAGCAAGCTGTATCAGCATGAGGGTCAATTATCTTACTTGCTATTGCACCAATCATATCTGAAACACCTAACAGATCAGAAACAGAAAGGGTGACTCTATTTTATATGACATTCAAGAAAAGATAAAATTATAGAAATAGAAAATAGATCAGTTGGAAAGATTTAATCTCAAAAGGGTACAACGAAACTCTCTGGGGTGAAAGAAATATTGTATTATCTTCATTGTGGTGGTGACTGCAAAACAGTACAAATTTGCCACTCATAAAAATATGAGTGAATTTTACTACACGTAAATTAAACTTCAGTAAACTTGACTTTAAAAAGGACAATGTACAAAATTAGAATTAAGGAGACATCTGTATTCAAATATTAACAGTATTATCGTGACACTGAATGAGAAGAATTGTAGTTTGTAGTCTACACCATTTTTTTTTTTTTTGAAATGGGATCTCACTCTGATGCCCAGGCTGGAATGCAATGGCTCAATCATGGCTCACTGCAGCCTTAACCTCCCAAGCTCAACTGATCCTCCCACCTCAGCACAAGTAGCTGGGACCACAGGCATACACCACCATGCCCAGCTAATTTTTTTTATTCTATACAGATGGGGTCTCCCTATGTTGCCCAGGTTGGTCTTGAACTCCTGGGCCCAAGCAATTCTCCTGCCTCAGCCAGCCAAAGTGCTGGGATTACAGGTGTGAGCCACCAGGCAAAGCCTTGTAATTTACACTTATGTATAGTTTAATTCACAGCTGGTTCCTGCCTACAGGATCAGTGAAAAAGCTCCATTACCCTTAGTCATTTAGCTGATGAAATTAAATATTTTTAATAATGAAATCAATGCTTTAAGTACTTCTAATTCACATTTTAGTTGTCCTGTTTCCCTTTTGAAATTATCAAGTCCGACAGGAATTTTATATAGTTTATATAGTTGTAATATTAATATAAATACAACATCAATAACAATAGTCTCATACTTTTTTTTTTTTTTTTGAGACAGAGTCTTGGTCTGTCGCCCAGGCTGGAGTGCAGTGGCGCGATCTCTGCTCACTGCCATTCTCCTGCCTCAAAAGTCTCATACATTTTTGTAGTTATTGAAACAAGCAGTTTTATGCATTATTTCCATCCTTACAACAGCCCTGTAAAATAAGCATAATTATCCCCTTTATCACATACTCTATGTACTGTGAAAGGATAATAAAATGAAAAGAAAAGGCCAGGCACAGTGGCTCACGCCTGTAATCCCAGCACTTTGGGAGGTCAAGGAAGGCAGATTGCTTGACCCGAAGAATTCAAGGCCAGCGTGGGCAACATGGGGAGACCCCATCTCTACTAAAAATACAAAAATTAGTCAGACACGGTGGCACACGTCTGTAGTCCCAGCTACTCAGAAGGCTGAGGCGGGAGGATCACTTGAGCCTGGGAGGCAGAGGTTGCTGTGAGCTGAGATTGTGCCACTGCACTCCAGCCTGAGTAACAGAGGGAGATCCTGTCTCAAAAAATAAAAATAAATAAATAAATAAATAAAGGAAAAAATCTTGGAACCTCCAAACTCACCATCCCAAAGGGAAAAGTTAAGCTTGGAAACTGAGTCATGCAAAACTGCCTCCCACTTTGTTCCTAAATAGATAGCTGCAAAGATAAAAGGCCACATACCTCACCAGGGGGCCTCTTTCACAATTTGCTCTCAAGTAAATTCCTTCTGGGCCCAAGATCTTTACCCTAAAACAGAATTCTATTTAATTTCACCCTGACAATATAAATTAAAAGCTTATCTTCACAGGTACAGGACAAACACAGGACTAGAAGTTATTCCTCCACTCACCCAAAACAAAGGCATACTTGACTGCTTCCTCTGTTTACTTTATCTTACGTAAAATGCGGATTCATAGAGTGCCAGAAGAATGCATAGTTGACTTTCAGTCTACCCACTCCTTTTCACATGCAACATGTGGATTTAGTGAGCTCACAAGAATGTGACTATACTCTCCCCCTCTTTATTTTTTCTTTCCCCTTTCCCTACTGTCTCCTTTTTCCCCTTTAAAGGTTGAAGCCCTCAAAACCCTCTTTGGAAAAAGCACAGGTCACAGCTGTTCTGTGATTTTTGTGTTCCTTTTGCCTGGGCACATCCTCAACCTTGGCAAAATAAACCTCTAAATTCAAACTTGCCTCAGTCATTTTCTTTGTGTTACAATACTAAAGAGCTAGTATGATTTAACAGTTAAAAGCCTATCGGCCACTGTATCTTCAAAACACAATAGGTGCTCAATACATATGTTTTATGTTTTGGCTTATTTAATGCTGAGTAATTACCTGATGTTGGGCAGTTACTTAATCTCCTTTAACTTAAACTTTCTCATCCATAAGATCGTATAAAACAACTCCAAGTAGATGTATCTAGTTCTTTTCATTCTTTACATAAACTACCTGACACACTATGAGCATTAAATGAATGTCATTTGATGTGTTACTATCTTTTTAATAATACAAGACCCTAAGATATTAGTTGTGAAAGGGAAAATAAATCTCAGGACCCCCAAATCACTAAGCCAAAAGGAAAAACTAAGCTGGGAACTGTGTCAGGCAAACTTGCCTCCCATTTTATTCCTAAATAAGATAGCTACAACAATTAAAAAAAAAAAAGCTACATACTTCCCTCACAATTTGCCTACTAGGAAATTCCTTGTGGGCCTCAAGATCTTTACACTAAAATGGTTATGTTGAATTTTACCCTGATAATGTATTTTGATAGCTTATCTTCATGAGTGCAGGACAAAAGAGCTCTAAGTCATCCCTCTGCTAACCTGACACCAATGCATATGTGACTCTTCCTCTGATGTAAAAATGCAGATTTTCGCTGAGCTAGACAAGGCTTAAGTGGCTATTCCTCTACTCCCCTCTCACAGGTAAATTGTGTATTCAGTGACAGGCTGATCAAAGACTCAAAAGAATGCAACTGCTTGTCTCTTATCTACCTACACCTTTTAAAATTTTCTTCCTCTTTCCCCTTTAAATATTGAAGCCCTCAAAATCATCTTTGGAGAAAGGCACAAACCTACCTCCCAGGTGTGCATCCTTCATCTTGGCAAAAGAAACTTTCTAAATTGATTGAGACCTGTCTCAGATACTTCTTGGTTCACATGGTATAGGGGCAGCATCAGAGCTGTATTAAACTGCTAAAGATTCAGATGAGAATATAGTGGCACCCCCATGCAATCTCAGCTACTACAGATACTGCGGCAGGAGGATTGCTTGAGTCCAGGAGTTCTAAGCTGTAGTTCACTATGCCAATCATATATCAACACAAAGTTCACCATCAGTATGGTGACCTCCAAGGAGAGGGGGATCACCAGGTCGCCTAAGAAGAGGTAAACCAGCTCAGGTCAGAAACTGAGCAGGTCAAAACTCTTATGCTGATCAGTAGTGGAATCATGCCTCAGAACAGCCATTGCACTCCAGCCTGAGCAATTCAGCAAGACCCATGTCAGAAAACAATAATTAAAAAGGCCAGTATGGTGTATCACACCTGTAGGGCCAAGACTTTGGGGAGGCCAAGGCAAGAGGATCACTTGAGTCCAGGAGTTCAAGACTAACCTGGACAACATAGTGAGACTGCATCTCTACAAATAATAATAATAAATAATAATAATGAAAAAGATAAAAGCAATCTAATCTAATTACAACTCATGAAAAATTTAGATGTCATTCTTATTTGTTAAGACAAACATTAACACAGCATTTTACAAGGATAGAAAGTAAACTAATGAATTGTTTGAAGAAAGAATTTGCTTTTGAAGGAGAATGAGGTCATTTTGAGGAAAACCAAGTGTAAGGACTATATAGTTTTTAACAATTTCGGCTTATAAGCCAGAACTGAGGATAAATAATTTTGGCAACAAGCACTGATATCATGAGACTTACTTTAGGACTAAATAATTAATCCAGATATTTTTAAATGACGCTAGAAATTAACAGGACAAGAAAAGTTGCAAGAAAGCTCTTTAACTTGGAAGAGATCTTACAGCTCATTTTACAAGAAAAAATTGATTGAAGAGGCTAATTGGAAAGTGATATAACTTGCCAATCATAAAAATAACTTTTCATTTCAAGAGTCTCATACCATAACTAACAATATCTCAAAATCCTTATTTACTCATGGCCTTGACACTGAGTTATCCAGTTAATATGTTATTAATCTTATACACATATTCTTTTTTTGGGGGGGGGCAGTCGTTGGGGGATGGAGTCTCGCTCTGTTACCCAGGCTGGAGTGCAGTGGCGCCATCTCAGCTCACTGCAAGCTCCGCCTCCTGGGTTCACGCCATTCTCCTGCCTCAGCCTCCCGAGTAGCTGGGACTACAGGCGCCCGCCACCACGCCTGGCTAATTTTGTTTTTGTATTTTAGTAGAGATCGGGTTTCACCGTGTTAGCCAGGATGGTCTCAATCTCCTGACCTCGTGATCCACCCGCCTCGGCCTCCCAAACTGCTGGGATTACAGGCGTGAGCCACCATGCCCGGCCAAACTTATACATATATTCTTGTGTGGTATACACATGGTTTCATATCATGACTAATAACAGCTAAAATATTCATGGCCTTGACATTGAGTAATCCAATTAACATACATGTTCATTCATAGATAGATATATATTTTGTTGTTGTTGTTGTTGTTGTTAAAGACAGAGTCTCACTCCATCACCCAGGCTGGAGTGCAGTGGTGCGATCTCAGCTCACCGCAACCTCCATCTCACGTGTTCAAGCAATTCTCCTGCCTCAGCTTCCCAAGTAGCTGGGATTACAGGCACATACCATGCCCGGCTAATTTTTGTACTTTTAGTAGACACAGGGTTTCACCTGTTGGCCAGGCTGGTCTCGAACTCCTGACCTCTAATGATCTACCCTCTTCAGCCTCCCAAAGTGCTGGGATTTCAGGCATGAGCCACCGCACCCAGCCTTAATCTTATACATATATTCTTATGCACTATACACATACAGTGATGCATTGCTTAATGGCAGAAATACATCCTAAGAAAGGCATCCTTAGATCCTTAGGCAATTTTGGACCCAAGGATTTTGTCATTGTGCAAACCTTATAGAGCGTACTTACACAGACATAGATGGTGTAGCCTGCCTACACAGCTAGGCTACACAATATGGCTTATTGCTCCCAGTCTCCAAACCTGTACAGCATGTTACTATACTGAATACTATAGACAACTCTAACACAATGGAAAGTATTTGTGTATCTAAACATATCTAAATATAGAAAAGGTACAGTAAAACTATTATTAATTTTTGCACACAAAACAATAAACATTTTCTAAAAATATATACAAACAAAAAGAAGCATATCAAACATATTAGGAAGGTTGCACATGGGAAGACGGGGAATAGAAATGGGGGATGGCAATTAAAGAAAATAAATGAGAGAGGGACTTTGTATGGATCACTGATAATAACTCAATCCTCTATTTGACAAAGAAGAAGGAGAAGGAAGAGGAAGAAAAAGAAAGTGGGATAAAGGATCAGAAAGGGAGGAAAATAGAAAAAATTAGAGTATGACTCCAGGGTAGACCTGTTTTGTTGTCGCGGGGTTGGTTGGTTTGTCTGTTGTATTTTTCATATGTTTCGCCATGTTGGCCAGGCTGGTCTCGAACTCCTAGCCTCAAGTGATCAACCCGCCT